>NW_028162144.1:0-32231 GCF_964263955.1 Coregonus lavaretus | reverse complement strand
GTCGTGAGGACTCTCTCGCTCTCTCTCTCCCTCACTCTCCTCTCACTCTTGCTCTCTCTAACTCTGTCTCTCTCTCTCTCTCTCTCTCTCTCTCTCTCTCGCTCTCTCTCTCTCTCTCTCTCTCTCCCTCACTCTCTCTCGCTCTCGCTCTCTCTAACTCTGTCTCTCTCTCTCTCTCTGCTGTGTTTTGTCTCTCAGGGTGGTGGTGATGGAGATCCACTCTCCTGCTAATAAGTGAACTGCTGTGGGACGTCCTCAGTCAACTATAATGAGGCCCAATTGGCCCCATGACACTAAGTTATGCTGTCCACACATCAATTAATTCAACCTCATTTTCTCCACAAATAAAACGGCCAATTCATATATCATCACAAACCCTGTAAAGCAAATAAATGCCATCACCATTATTGTACACTGTATGTTTTTTGGTGAATGTTAATTGCCTGAAGAGTGTTTCTCCACACTACAAAGATGTTTCTTTACATTTCATTATAGGGTGATTTATGTGTGTAGAGTGGGGTGTGTGAGTGAGTGGTCATTCACTGTAGGGCTGTACAGTACTGCTATGAACACCACCCAGTGACAAACGGTATATTGCTTAACACTGAAAAACCTAATAATATGTTGTGTTAGTGTGTGCGTGGTGGTGTGTGTGAGTGAGTGAGTGAGTGAATGAGTGTGTGAGTGAGTGTGTGTGGGGCCAGGCTGGGCTTGGGGGGCTATCATGTTATTACCACATTGCCAGACATTTCCCTGCTGGTCCCTGGGAGTGTGCTGCTGGGGTGCAGCTCTGCTGGGTGGACTCATTACACACAGTGTGGACCCTGATTGCATCCCAAATGGTACCCTATTCCCTACATAGTGCCCTACATAGTGCCCTACATAGGGCAACATAGGGAATAGGGTGCCGTTTGGGACACAGACCCTGACTCTAAGGCTGTAGGACTGAGGCACTGAGTGCCAGGCGGGGTGGGTAGAGGTAGGGGTAGGGGCGTAAAGGTGGGGTGGAGGAGAACCCTGCGACGCGCCCACCATGCTGCTGACCTGTTGTGTAATGCCTCCTAGGGTTGTGGAATGGTGCTCCTAATGATGACTGGTGTGATAGGGTTTCACCCCTCTCTCTCACACACGCATACACACAGAGACAGAAACACACACACACACACAGAGAAACACAGCGAAACAGAGAGAAACAGACCCTTCACATCCCTACTGTGAGTAATGGGACCCTCCAAGGGCCTCTGTCCACAATGGAGAACATATATACCCCCTGCAGTAGATCTACTGATACACATTACTGTGTCACAATCACACATCTGTCATCTTCACCACACTGTACAAGACTATCATATGGTGATCTTATGTAAATGATATGGCATTCAGTTGATACTGCATGTCTTTTAACATACTGCATGTTGCACCGGCCTACTGTCATACTGTCAATGACCTCATCTTGTATTAAAATATGTTACCAACCAACAGAGCAAAAACACCACCAGTCAGTGCAGCCAGATCCAAGCCCCAGCCAGCCAGTCAGCCAGTCAGCCAGCCAGCCAGCCAGTCAGTCAGTCAGTCAGTCAGTCAGTCAGTCAGTCATCCAGCCAGCCAGCCAGCCAGCCAGGCAGCCAGCCAGCCAGCCAGCCAGCCAAACAGCAAGCCAGCCTGCTAGCCAGCCAGCCAGCCAGCCAGCCAGTCATCCAGCCAGTCACCCAGCCAGTCAGCCAGCCAGTCATCCAGCCAGTCAGCCAGTCAGCCAGTCAGCCAGCCAGCCAGTCAGCCAGCCAGCCATCCAGCCAGCAAGTCATCCAGCCAGCCAGTCAGCCAGTCAGCCAGCCAGCCAGCCAGTCAGTCAGTCATCCAGCCAGCCAGCCAGCCAGCCAGCCAGCCAGCCAGCCAGCCAGTCATCCAGCCAGTCACCCAGCCAGTCAGCCAGCCAGTCAGTCAGTCAGTCATCCAGCCAGCCAGCCAGCAAGCCAGCCTGCTAGCCAGCCAGCCAGCCAGCCAGCCAGCCAGCCAGCCAGCCAGTCATCCAGCCAGTCACCCAGCAAGTCATCCAGCCAGTCATCCAGCCAGCCAGTCATCCAGCCAGCAAGTCATCCAGCCAGCCAGTCATCCAGCCAGCCAGTCATCCAGCCAGTCATCCAGCCAGTCACCCAGCAAGTCATCCAGCCAGTCATCCAGCCAGCCAGTCATCCAGCCAGCAAGTCATCCAGCCAGCCAGTCATCCAGCCAGCCAGTCATCCAGCCAGTCATCCAGCCAGCCAGCCAGTCAGCCACTACTAGAGTCAGACCAGACCTGGACATCTGGGAGGAGAAACAGGCCAAATCTCTCTGTTGTTCTCTCCTATTACTTCTGTCCCTCTGTCTCTCTGTTCTCCAGAGCCTGGTTACATCATCCACAGGCAGTGTTCTGCACATTTCAATAACACTGCCACTGAAATCTCTCTCCCATTAGCTCCAGATAGAGAGAGAGAGAGGGGGAGAGGGGGGACGCTAGATAAATTAGGAGTGGGGGGGGCAATTAAAACGGGAATATAAATCAAGAAATCAGTGAGTTGGTGAAGGAGGGGGTGTGTGAATGTGAACTGTGAAAAGAGGGGATATTAAACATTTGTAAGGTGCCAATCAGCATCCAACCCATGGATGGAGGGAGCTCCCCCCCCCCCCCCCCCCCCCCCTCCTCTTCTCCTCTCCTCTGTGTGTGTGTACGGGAGGGAGGTTGGTTGTAATCCTCCTCAGTGCATGTGTAGTGGGTAAGCGCTGTATTGACTCGGCCCAGCCGAGCTCTCCTTTCAAGCCCCATTCAGCCGACGGGGGCCTGGTCCCACAGCCCAGCCATAGCAGACATTTTTGTGGTGGAATCATTAAACCCACGTGCAGCTCTCTTTCTGTGGTCACTGGGGGTCGTGCTCTTCTGCCTTTAGCTGAATAAATCATCAAGTTTGCCGGGGACCACACAAGAAGAAGCCCCAGCACAAGCCCCAGCCAGGCACAAGACACATGAACACAGCCCCAGACCTTGTTATTTTTCAGGGAAGAAAACACCGGAGGATAGACAGAGAGAGAGAGAGAGCAAGAGAGACAGAGAGGGAGGGAGGGAGGGAGCGAGAGAGAGAGAGAGAGAGAGAGAGAGAGAGAGAGAGAGAGAGAGAGAGAGAGAGAGAGAGAGGAGGGAGGGAGGGAGCGAGAGAGAGAGAGAGAGAGAGAGAGAGAGAGAGAGAGAGAGAGAGAGAGAGAGAGAGAGAGAGAGAGAGAGAGAGAGAGAGAGAGAGAAAGAGCGAGAGAGAGAGAGAGGGAGGGAGGGAGGGAGGGAGCGAAGAGAGAGAGAGAGAGAGAGAGAGAGAGAGAGAGAGAGAGAGAGAGAGAGAAAGAGAGAGAGTGAGAGAGAGAGGAGAGGAGAGGCTGAGGAGAATGAGAGAATATGTAAAGGTGGAAATAGATAGAGGGATAAGAAAAACAAAAAGACAATGAAATAAAGAAAAGGGGGTGATGAGAGGAAAAGAGAAAAAGGAACTGAAAGCCACAGTACAGAATCAGCGAGACATTTACTAGCATCAATTCTGTTACATAGTAAAATATATATATATTTTTTAACATTCTTGCCAGGCTCGGGAGCATCATAAAGACGGATCCCTCTCTCGTCTCGCTGAGACCTCAGACTAAGGCTGCATCCTGAATGGCACCCTATTCTCTATATAGTGCACTATTTCTGACCAGAGTCCTGGTCCAAAGTAGTGCACTATAAAGGGAATAGGGTGCCATTTGGGATGCATCCTGAGTCGGTCAGCGAGCCAGACTCCCGACCGGAGGAGGAGGAAGCACTGTCCTGTCCTGTCTGAGTAGCAGCACAGTGTGTGTGTGTGTGTGTGTATGTGTGGCGGCCCAATTACTCCCGTACACTAAAACAGATCCTGTTTATAAGCACTACAACATCCTGTGCGATACCCGGAGGGGGGCTGTTTCGGCTGTGTGAACTGATGAGACAGTGAGGTCGGGAGAGAGCGGCGGGAGGCTGGGAGTGACAGTTTCCCGTCAACTAGGAAACCAGATAAAGATCATTACTCTATTGCTATCAGACACGGAACATCAGACAGCAACATCCATCACTTGTGGTGAATGTGACTCAACATCAGCACAAAAAGACATTAACAAGATAGGATGCTATTTATTTTACCACCCAAGAGCCAACACACAGTACCCATCACAACCATCAGCCAATGACTCATGTGAAAGAACACAGCAGTGTATCAGCATCTGATCCTGTATTTAAACCTTGTTTCATTCCCTCCACTGCTCTGTAGCTTGACTACCCCCCCCCCCCCTCCATCCACCCTCCCTGCCGAGTCCCTGTCACCTGACTAAAGGCGGGGGTCGTCACGCATGTCACAGTGAGAAATGGAAGTGTCAGCGGTACGGGAGGGAGCAGAGAGAGAGAGGGAGAGAGGTGGTAATTCTATCCTCACCTTTAAAGGGAAGCCAGAGCACCTACTGACCCCGGGCCACACATTCTAGGGTGAACTCTGACCCCGTGACCACACCGGTGGGTGTTAGGTCTGTGTGTGTGTGCCAGCCCCGACCCTTCCCATCTATTATGCACAGTGTGGCCTGGCTGGGAAGGACGGAGTAGAGCCATTACCTGGAGATGGTATCAGCGTCAACAGTGGGGGGGGGTTCCTGATCCCTGGGGTGTAGCCACTCACTGAGGGCCAGGCGCCTGCCTCTCTCTGTGAAATGTTAACATGAAACAACATGAGAGTCTGGATTCTGATAACATCTAGGAGAGGAGAGCGCCTGCTGGTTGAAAAAAAGTACTTCCCCATAGGAATAGCCATATAGGAAAATAATAAAGGTATTTGTAGGAGCTAAAAGCATGTGTCCTAATCACATTTGAAGGATACCATTTAAAGCAAAAAATTGACTCCATTCTTTCCAATCAGAGTTGATCAGCTGTGGTATTCCATTAGTGAAGACAGATCCCTCTGGTCAATTGGTGAAAGAATGTTGACTGCAGTCTGTTCCCTTATCAAATAACTGGTGATCTGGAAAGGCCTTGCTGCTTTGTTAAGCGTTCGTCCACCTTATCTCTCCTATTATTGTGCATTGTAAAAGCCATATCTCGCTGGTCTCTGGGGTTATGTCCCAAATGGCACCCTATTCCCTATCTAGTGTCCTACTTTAGACCAGGGCTCTGCTCAAAAGTAGTGCACTATCTAGGGAATAGGGTGCCATTTTGGGACGCGGACTAGGTCTATTCCCAGTGGCCAGTCCACCATCTGGCCCTTACAAAGATCAGTCAGGAGGCCATGTGAACGAACCCCAGCGGAGCAGCACCAAATAATGGATATTTCATCTCACATGCGTTTTTGGCCAATTATTTTAGCTAAATTCCCATCCCGCCCATCTCTGTCTCAAGCAACTGTCAAACTGACTGTCAGAGACACTGCCAAATCTTCAAACCAAATTACTTTTGGTCTTCTGAAATGTGTTCCTTCCTCAAGTAAAAAAAAGCAGTTAAAAGGCATGAAGTTAAAAAAGGAGAAATTAAATTCTCATAAGGATTACATGCTTTCATTTGTGGTTGAATGCTACAACATCTCTAAAATAGAGGTTGAAATTAATGCAATCAGCCAAGGTAGTTCCCCAAGCTACCAAGTATAAATGGTTCATTGAATCAGAGGTTCTGGCATCTCTTTAGCAAAGCACAGGTGAATGGAGGGCACAGCCAAGTCTTTGTATATACAATCTCACTAGGAGCACCTGCTCTAGGCTATTCTTCAGTGTGTCAGTTGAATGACTGGATGCAGTATGTAGGTTTGGAGTATTTTATACTCCATAATATGAACCTAAATTCAACAATTCCTTTTATATTTGTGTGAATTGTTGTGAATTGTTAGATACCACTGCACTATTGGAGCTAGGAACACAAGCATTTCGCTACACCCACAATAACATCTGCTAAATATGTGTATGTGACCAATACAATTGGATTTGATTTGATTTGGAACAAGGCTACTCATTGTGATACTACTGTATTTGAATAGAAAAAGCATGAAATATGTCTTGGAACTATGAACAGAATGCTATTTAGTCATCACTACTACTACTACTACACAGGTCCTCTTCCTACCTCTTCCTACACCTTTAAGTCTCCAGCCTGTATCTCTAACAATCCATCCGTCTGTTACTATATGTCAACAGGTGGCTGGCAGCCTCCAATCCAAGAGCCAACACATCACCTAACATGACGCTCTCTGTCTCTTTGATTGCGCAACACTGGGGAGCGTGTGTAACTGTGGCTTGTCCATCCCTGCATAGTTCAGACACAGACAGACAGACAGACAGACAGACAGATAGCCAGACAGACAGACAGACAGACAGACAGACAGACAGACAGAAGTCTAACAGACAGAGAGACAGACCCAAACAGACAGCCAGAGAGACAGACAGACAGTGGCCTAACATACAGACAGACAGACAGAGGCCTAACAGACAGACCCAGACAGACAGACAGAGGCGTAACAGACAGACAGACAGACAGACAGAACACAGACAGACAGAGGCGTCACAGACAGAGAGACAGACAGAGGCCTAACAGACAGACCCAGACAGACAGACAGACAGACAGACAGACAGATAGACAGACAGACAGACAGACAGAGGCGTAACAGACAGACAGACAGACAGAACACAGACAGACAGAGGCGTAACAGACAGAGAGACAGAGAGACAGAGAGACAGACAGGGGGCCGAGGGGTCCCTCCTCTCTTGGCTCCTGGTGCACAGATCTCTCTTTATGCTCCTGTTTATTATGCTCCAAAGTAATCCATGCCTTGTTCACTACAGCAGAGACGCAATATGTCAACATCTTACTGGTGGTTCTCAGAGTTCCAAACAACAGATAGGGTGCAGTGAACCTACCGTGTAAACTTTATACAACACATTCAGCAGAACTGTAATTATTTACAAAAAACTGCGCATGGGAATTTTTTTTCCGGAGGGGGCTCCTTTTTCCCCAAACGTTAGATGTAACGAAATTTCGTTCGCGCAGTTGTTGCACAGGGGCCCTTTTCGGGATTATCTCATTAAAACGATTAATTTAAAAAGGACCATGTTAGGGCGCACTCCAAAGCCCTTTCGATGATAGAACTGAAAAGGAGCCCTTCTTTGTTGAGGTGGCAGACAATGGACTTATGGGATGTCCACAGGGTTATATGTGTGTTTAGCTTTTCAGAGCGGGGCTAGCTATCTCACTGGTTTGTTTATGTCAACGTTCCACCTTCAGTGTTTAGTGCCTTAACGGTCTGATGGAAAGTTCTGGAAAATGTAGTCCACCGTTCCGTAAGGAAGGGGGAAGAGGGGTTGTTGGGAGGGGGGGTATTTTTGTGAGCACCCCTACAATGCTCCACCTGTGCCTCAGCCATGCCCCAGAGGACCACCCACTTAGGGAGAGAGAGGGCAGTGGAGAATCCCTATAACCTCTTTGGGTGGGCAATAAGGCCTTGAACTGCAGCAGAGTGTTATAGACAACTGAAAGACTCAGGGGGAAGCAGCACTCGTAGTACCATGAGAGAATGCTGATGCTATTGCACCACAACAGCAGGACAAAAGCAAGACCTGCTGTGAACAAGGGAGTTCTATCAGAGCGTGTGTATGTGTGTGTGTCTGTGTGTGTGTATTAACTGTAAGTCGCTCTGGATAAGAGCGTCTGCTAAATGACTAAAATGTAAATGTAAATGATGTGTTTCAATCTGTCTAAGCCAAAGCAAACAGAAGTAGATTGTTTTGCTGTATGGATCATTCCCATTTTGATATATATGCAGTAATAACTGGGCTATTGAGACTGTGATTCATGTTGAAGTGAAGTGAAGGGAAGGGAGGAAATCCTTGTACAGGCACATTTCTTATCCATTGACAACTGTAGTGGTAAACTGAAATATAACATACAGCTTGTAAAACAATGCAGGGTAAAAAAAAAACACACAAAATAACGATTTATATTCTGGGCCATAAAAACAAAAGAAACACTGTTAGTGTTACTTTCTACGTTCAGTGGCTCGTAGCTATGACCTCAGAGAAGTGATAAGAAGAGCTGACATAAGAAGGACTAGCCCAGTTATCAGTGGGAGTTAAGCTGGAGGTCAGCCGTCATCAGGGATCTGTTTTGTGTCTCTCTGGGCTTTTAGGGTTCATTCCGTGGACATGCAGGCCAGGGCCAGGGCTGAGGATGTGTCCAAAATGGCACACTATTCCCTACATAGTGCACTACTTTTGATCAGGGCCCATAGGGTGCCCTTTGGGACATACAGCATAGCCTAAGACTGAGAGCCAGGCGTAGAAACATAATTGCCAGTTCAGACTTCAGCTTTAGAATCCCTGTGATGTTCTACTGTCCACTCAATACAGTGGCACAATAAGCACTTGTCAGTGTTGCAATAAGCCAACATTTCAAACAGTGCAACCTATAGCCACCAGTCGACATATTTACCATGGTCTTGGAGCAATGCTTTCAATTGCAATGTCCACTGTTCCCCTAACTCTACCTCTAACTCTATGGAACCAGGCCCATGCCTGCGTTAAGTGCATTCTGGGCCTGTTGGAAGAAGCCTTGCTTGGTGAAAAGGCTGCAGTTGTCTACATGGAGAGCAGAAGGGATGCGTGTGTGTGATTGATGGCTTGGGAGAGAGGTGAAGGCCTCGTCCCCGGTGGTCTTGGAGCCTGGAGCCACTGTGCAGCGACCATTACTCCTACCGCTCCTAATGCTGCGTCTAGCTCTGACCATGTCCCCGCGTCGTTGACATCAAACTGACCGCGCGGACAGTCCTCCCTGGCCCACCGCCAACGGCACCAGATAGACAGCTGCTCTGACGATGACACAGCAAATAAAAAGAATGCAGCATCCTCATTACTGGGAGGGTTCTTCGCACTCCTAGATAAAGTTTGTTTAGCATTTGTGTTAGCTGATATAAAAACAAATGCGACCATTTTATCTTTGGAATTGGATAGCGTAGCTGCCTGATGCTGTTAAGCTCAGCCCCATCACTGCACTGTGATGCACGTGGTGGAGGTGGAGAACACACGGAGGACGGAGGATAAAACAGGTTCAGGAACACTATCCATGTTCAAATAAACAGAAGTGTGTGGGGCCTTGGAGAACAAACACGTATTCATTAGGGCTTCGTCTCTCCATCTCTCTCTCTCTCTCTGCCATGCTGGCGTAGTGTGTGTTTGAGCAGCGATGCACACACACACACACACACACACACACACACACACACACACACACACACACACACACACACACACACACACACACACACACACACATACAGACACACACACACAAACACACACACACACACACAGACACACTCAACTAGCCGCCCCCCAATTAGACAATCAAACAGCTCCAGTGACCCTTGGCTCCCCCACCATGGGCTGCCTGTTCCCTTGTTTACCCCAGGACCTGACTGATGGATAGTATTGTTTGGCTGTGTTGTATAGGTTAAGGGATATATTCTGCAGATCCCAAACATGCCACACATGGCCCCTTGGTCAATAACACTCATATCAGTCCAAGGCCCCTAAATGGTAAAAGGGTCAGTGCAAGCCAGCGCCAATGCGTGTGTGTGTGTGACACCACCACCAGTAAATATTTAGCCAGTCTTCCAATGCTGTGACACACCACCAGTCCAAACAATGCTTCTTAACAATTATCAGGACATCCTCTGTGTATTAATGCGTCATAATACCATAGATGTTAATTTAGTATTTTGTTTTCAAGTCACGAGAGAGAAATATTTTGTCAATTTGAGATTGCATACCACCAGTGCTGTAGATAGTGGGTAAGATACTGCTACCTACCGCTGTTTGAATTTATCAAACAACAGAAAAGGTATTCCAAACACAATATCCTACAGGTATGTGTCTGCTTATGCTGTGCCTGCATGAGTAAACCAACCATTGCCTGTACCATATAAGTCTATGCCTGAACATGAGACTATGGCAGTGTTTGAACTTATATGAAAACAGAATGTTCCTGAGTTCATATGCAGACACACAAAGAAACAAACACAGCCAGTCAGACAGAAATGCCAAAGCAGACTGTGTGTGATTCGGTTCACAGTGTCTCCTCATCAGTGACCCCCAGACACAGGCAGAGGGTGCATCCCAAATGGACCCTTATTCCCTATATAGTGCACTATTTCTGACCAGGGGCCATAGTCAAAAGTAGTGCACTAGATAGGGAATAGGGTGCCATTTGTCACGCAGTCAGACAGTCCCAGTGTTGATTACAACGCTCAGACATCGAAGACTTCACCTCTCCACACGACATGGCTCACAGAGCCCATAGAGGCAGCTGGATAAGAGGACCACAGAGGTCGTTTACCAAGCTACTGATAAATCCAGACACATCTCATTGACTAAGTCAAGATGTCTCATGGACTAAACCACCAGCTCTTAAGATGTTTTAGAAACAAACACTCCTTTTTAGCTTTGCTTGTCCTCAGGGTGCTTTTTAGTCCTTCAGTTTTTATTGTTATTCTTTCGTTTTTTATCCTCTGATGTTCGTTGTGTAGTAAATATTTCGGTTTTTATTTTCATTGTTTTTATGAGTTTTTTTCTTCCTGTGAAGTACATTGCGTTGCATTTCATGTCTGAAATGTGCTGTATAAATAAAGCTTGATTTGATTTGATTTTGATTTGAAGTGTCCGTTTTTCAATGAAAGGCCATCATGCGTAACTATATAGTCTGTAGACAAGGACTGCAGAGCAAAGTAAACACACAATATAGCCAGACACTTCAACTAGAGTTGATTTAAGGGTTAAACCTGCACACAGAGCTCAAGTGTTTGGATGCTATTGGTGGGATACAACCGCAACAGCACACTGTCCAATTCACCATACTAATATTTGGAAGCGTCAAGTGGTGTTATTTAGCAGTCTCTTTCCGTCTCCCCCTCAAAACAGCATGGAAACTGCAGGTTGAGAAAGATAGTAAAGAAGTCAAGAAATAGAATCCTTGAAATGCATCTGAGCGTTGCGCTGTGGTACGCAAATGATTTATGATCAGTCGTCCTAGCTCTAGCTGTTGGCGGCTGGTGCGGGCGTATCTCACACGCATTGTTCAAGACGACCAGGTCAGCTTTCACTTGGATATCAAAATTCACAGACAGAGAGAACAGCAGAGAGAGCACTCTGCTCCACGGTGGGCCAAGTCCACGTCTCCATCCCAAATGGCACCCTATTCCCTACATAGTGCACTACTTTTGCCAGAGCCCTAAGGGGTAGTGCGCTATGTAGGGAATAGGGTTCCATTTGGGATGGAGACCTCATGCACCACAGGAATATAAAGCCTCAATTTATTTAGCCTCTTCATAAAAACCATACCACATGGCCCTGTGTCTTGGCTTGGAAATTCACAAGAACTTCCAACAATCAAAGACGTACAGTGTGTCAGAGAGATGATTGATTCCTAGTGTACTATAGAGTGCACTACTTTTGACCAGAGCCCTAGCAAAAGTAGTGCACTATATATGGAATAGGGTGCCTAGCCTATAGTGCAGTTTAGTGTAGCGGACCGGTTTTGTCAGCGGCTGTGGAGCTGCGTGACACTAAACGAACCACACTTCCCCATTGGCAGTGGCGCTCCCTCGTCTGCCGGTAGTGGAACAAGAACTTAAACCGTTTTTAGATTACCACATAGTTTTATAAACATCCATGTCACACAAGATGTCACCACAACTTTTCATGTACTTTCATTCAACGATATTCAATTTCAGAGCATCGTCTTTGTTTCTCATGATGTATGATGAATTTAAGGAAATAATTCCAACACATTACAGTTTTTTACAATCACTTTGGCACTAATTTCAGAACCTTGACGTCATTTTTCAAAACTCTAGACACAAAACTCAAAACGGTCATCACTTGTAACACTGCTGTCCAATGTTCAAAACATTGCATTGTGCATTCATACCTTTAAAGAAATCTTGCACTTGCACAATCATTGGTTCAAAAAACTAATTTATTGTGAAATACCAATGAAACGTTAATTTAGATCACCCACACACAAGCAACCGATAGTTTCACTGTGTCATTGTTCGTACAATCATTAAATATTGTAGTACAAAATAGGTGATACATGTTTCATTATGGTACTACATGTAAATACATCCCTGTAAAAGTACTGCAGTAGTAGAGAGAATACTACAGACACAGTGGAATCATTGAACAAAATCTGAAATATATTGATGAAAAACAATACAGTACTGTAAAACATCAAATGCAGTGTTCGTCAACTTGCTTGCTTGTACTGTAAAAAGCAAAACATAGGAGTGATTACTGTACTTCTACATTTTCTGTCACGGTTCAGACAGACGACCAGAGGACCACAATTGCGTCACACCAGAAAGTTTATTAAACTTAAGGGGAAAAGGGAAGTAGGGAGTGAATGAAGGCTCCAGGGGTAACAGGGATCCCGTCCAATGCGCTGGGTCTGTGCCCCCCCCAGTGGCAGCGATGCGTCCTATGAAGCCGGTGGTGGGTGGTCCAGAAGTCCTGGGGGGGGGAGACACAGACACAACAGGGCGGAATGAAACCAGGCAGCAGTACAGTTCAAGGGAAATCCAAAATACGTAGAAGCAAGGCAGAAGGCTGGTCAGAGTTACCGGGATTGAAGAGTAGTCAGGAGTCGTAATGGCAGAAGCAGGTCTGGATCTCCTGAGGCAGAAGAGTATCCAAAAAACAGGCAGGTCCGGGGTCACAAAACCAGGGTGAGCCAGAAGCGCGAGCAAACAGGTTCCGGGTGTGAGCTTTGCAGACGATCTGACACCGGAGAGCTGAAAGACAGGGCCTTAAATACTGGGAGAGGTAGTGGGTAATGCAGCGCAGCTGGCAGAGTAATTAGAGCAGAGCAGAGCAGGGACAGGTGGAGCTAGTTAGGCTGAGTAGAGAGAGTGGTGAGCAGAGTGGAAGAAAATTAAGGTGGTAACCCGGTGGAGTGAGAGGCCCATGACAGAACCCCCCCCCCAAGGGACGGCCCCAGAAGTCCCAAGAGCAACACCACGCCGGGCGGGAGGAGGGGAGCCGGAGGAGGGCTAGAACTCCTCCGAACGGTCCGAGTGAACGTCCTCATCCTCGGAGGAAGCCGGAGGCCCGTGGTCGGGAGATGGGACAGGTCCCGAGACAGGATCAGGCACAGGACAGGAAGCCGAGCGGGCCGGACGGTTAGGGACCCCTCTGGGGCGGCCCCTACGGATTGCAGGTTGATCAGGATGCCGTTGGTGGAAAGCGGTGATGAGAGTCCTATCCACAATCCGACTAGCTGGCACCCAGGTCCTCTCCTCAGGTCCATAGCCCTCCCAGTCAATGAGGTACTGGAGACCCCTACCCCTCCGTCTGGACCGAAGCAGGCGGCGGACGGTGTAAACCAGACCACCATCGACGAGCCGTGGAGGAGGAGGACCAGGCGCAGCAGGGACCAGCGGACTCTCATGGATGGGCTTAATCTTAGACACATGGAAAGTGGGGTGCACCCTCAGGGAATTAGGCAGTTGGAGCCGGACAGCAGTTGGGCTAATCACTCTTATGATAGGGAATGGGCCAATGAACCGAGGTGCCAGCTTCTGCGACTCCACCCTGAGTGGCAGGTTCTTCGATGACAACCACACCCTTTGACCAACATGGTAGGTGGGAGCAGGAATTCTCCGACGGTTGGCCCCGGTAGTGTAGCTGGCAACGGATCTGAGGAGTGTGGCTCGGGCTTGTGACCAGGTGCGGCGACATCGACGGGCAAAAGCAAGTGCAGATGGGCAAGTAACCTCCTCTTCCTGGCTGGCAAATAGAGGAGGCTGGTATCCATAAACACATTGGAAAGGGGACATACCGATGGCAGAGCAGGTCAGAGAATTGTGTGCGTACTCCACCCATGTCAATTGCTGCGACCAGGAGTGGGGGTTGCGTGAAGTCATGCATCGCAGTGCCTTCTCGAGCTCCTGATTAGCCCGCTCTGACTGCCCATTGGATTGGGGATGGAATCCGGAAGTCAGACTGACTGTGGCTCCCAGCAGGTGACAGAACTCCTTCCAAAAAGCGGAGGAGAATTGTGGACCACGGTCAGAAACTACATCCTTTGGCAGTCCGTGGATCCGGAAGACGTGTTCCAGGACCACCTGGGCGGTCTCCTTGGCGGTTGGGAGCTTGGGGAGGGGAATGAAGTGTGCCATCTTGCTGAAACGGTCAACGATGGTGAGAATGACGGTCATGCCACTTGAAGGGGGCAGCCCCGTGACAAAGTCAAGGGCGATGTGAGACCAGGGACGTCTGGGCACAGGCAGGGGCTGCAGCAATCCGGCTGGGGGCTGGCAGGACGACTTGTGTTGGTTGCAGATGGGGCAGGCTTGGACGAATTCCCGTACATCCTTCCTCAGAGAGGGCCACCAGAACCTCTGGGCGAGCAGGTTGTAAGTGCGGGTGGAGCCAGGGTGACAAGCTAGGCGGGAGTCATGTCCCCACTGAACGACCTGGGACCTCAGGTCTTCGGGGACAAAAAGGCGGTCAGCTGGGCAAGTGCTGGGACCTGGCTGGTTACGGAGAGCCTCCAGCACCTGTTCCTCAACAGCCCAGGTCAGAGCTGCAACGATGCAGGGACTTGGCAGAATCGACACAGGGTCCTTGGAGGGGGTGTCATCCTTCTGGAATTGACGGGAGAGGGCGTCTGGCTTGGTGTTGCGTGATCCAGGCCGGTATGACAGAGTGAAATTAAACCTGGTGAAGAACAGGGCCCAGCGGGACTGCCTGGAGTTCAACCGTTTGGCCGTGCGGATGTACTCCAAGTTCTTATGATCGGTCCAAACGAGAAATGGAATGGTGGACCCCTCCAGCCAGTGACGCCACTCCTCCAAGGCAAGCTTCACAGCCAGCAGCTCACGGTTCCCTATGTCGTAATTGCACTCAGAGGGGGACAACCGACGTGAGAAAAAGGCACAGGGATGGAGCTTCCTATCCTCCGCAGCCCACTGAGAAATCACAGCACCAACTCCCACATCCGAGGCGTCCACCTCCACAATGAATTGCCGGTCCACATCAGGCATCTGGAGGATGGGAGCGGAGGTGAACCTCACCTTGAGGGTACTGAAGGCTTTGTCGGCTGCTGGGGTCCAGGTGAAGGGTTGCTTGGTGCTGGTTAGAGCAGTGAGAGGGGCAGCAACGGTACTGTAGTTCCGGATAAACTTCCTATAGAAGTTAGCAAACCCCAGAAACTGTTGCAGCTTCTTTCTGTTCTCCGGAACTGGCCATGAAGTGACTGCTGATACTTTGGCAGGATCCATTTGGATACTTCCCTCTGCCACTATGTACCCCAGGAAGGCCACTGTCTTGACGTGAAACTCACATTTCTCTGCCTTGGCGTAGAGGGAATTCTCCAGAAGACGATGAAGGACTTGCTGGACATGGCGGGTGTGTTCAGACAGGTTTCTGGAGTAGATTAAGATGTCATCCAGGTAAACGAAGACAAACTTGTTTAACATGTCCCGCAGTACATCATTCACTAGAGCCTGGAACACAGCAGGAGCATTGGTGAGGCCAAAAGGCATAACCAGATACTCGTAGTGGCCTGTTGGTGTATTGAATGCGGTTTTCCATTCATCTCCCTCCCGGATCCGCACTAGGTGGTAAGCGTTTCTGAGATCCAACTTGGTAAAAACAGTGGCTCCCTGGAGCAACTCAAAAGCAGAGGTGAGCAGAGGCAGAGGGTAACGGTTTTTCACTGTGATGTCGTTGAGTCCCCTGTAGTCGATGCAGGGGCGAAGAGATCCGTCCTTCTTCCCCACAAAGAAGAAGCCAGCACCAGCAGGAGATGAAGATGAACGGATTAATCCTGCGGACAGAGAGCCATTGATGTAGTCCTCCATGGACTTTCTTTCAGGAGCAGACAACGAATAAAGACGACCCCTTGGAGGAGCTGTTCCAGGGAGGAGGTCGATGGCACAGTCGTACGGTCGGTGAGGGGGCAGAGATGTGGCTCTAGCTTTGTTAAACACCTCTCTGAGACCATGGTAGCATTCTGGGACATTGGAGAGGTCAGGAGCGGAGTTAGTAGGTACTGGCCGAGGGGGTAGTGCGGCAGCAAGCAGGCAGGTTCGGTGGCAGTCCTCTCCCCACTCCCTGATCACCCCGGTCACCCAGTCGAGCTGAGGGTTGTGCCGGCGGAGCCATGGGTAACCCAGGATGAGGGGTTGGCCTGGAGAGGGGAGCAGGTGAAACTGGATAGTTTCTTGATGGTTTCCGGACAGACCCATCGAGACCGGGGCCGTGACATGAGTGACCGATCCGAGTAAGTGTCCGTCCAGTGCCCGGGCAGGAATAGGAGGTGTCAAACGGAGGTTCTCCAGTCCCAGTTGGCGTGCCAGCTTGATGTCCATTATGTTGGCTTCGGCGCCAGAATCCACCAGAGCAGCCAGGGTGTGAGTTGAGTCAGAGAGGCGGAGGTGAACTTGCAGCAGGGGTTTGCGGTCGGAGGACTGGATGGTCATTGAACTCAACCGGACTCCCCCTATGCCCGGTGAGCTTCGGCCCTTTAAAGGGCAGGTTACCACACGATGTCCATCACCTCCACAATAGAGGCAGAGGTTTGAGGTGAAGCGGCGCTGGCGCTCTGCAGGAGTGAGGGAGGCTCGCCCAATCTCCATAGGCTCAGACTGATCAAGCTGACCTGGGTGAGTGGCAGTCGATGACAGGAGCCCAGTCGGATCTCTCCGAATGCCGGTAGTAGGTGGACCTTGGCGCCCCCTCTCACGACGACGGGTCTGTATCCTTCTGTCGATCCTGACAGTCAGTGCGATGGCTTCATCAAGAGTGGAAGGCAGTTCATGGGAGACCAACTCGTCCTTGATATAGTCAGCCAAACTATGGAAGAACGCGTCCACCAACGATGGTGTGTTCCAAGAACTTCGTCTAGCCAGGGTTCGGAAGTCGATGGAATGGTCTGCGACTGTACGTCTGCCTTGTCGAATACTGAACAGTTCACGAGACGCCTCTGCAGTGGGTGAATCCAGGTCAAACACCTTCAGCATCTCCTCAGCAAACAGGTCGAAGGTTGCACATGCGGGGGTTTGACGTTCGAACTCTGCTGTTCCCCAGAGTCGAGCTCGGCCCGTCAGGTGAGTGATGGCATACCCAACTTTAGCCCCCTCCGTGGCGAAGGTCCTTGGCTGCAAGGAGAACTGAAGTCGGCAGCTAGTCAGGAATGGCCGGACCTGGGTTGAATCGCCGTTGAACCGCTCGGGGTTTCCAATCTTGGGTTCCGGAGCAGCGGCTGCAATGACCGGGGCAGGTAACTCGGGGGCTGGGCTGGTGGGCAGACTGGCTGGGGTAAGGTTGGTGAGGAGTTGAATGATCATGGCGAGTTGTTGTTGCTGCTGCTGGAACTGCTGCTCATGCTCATCGGTTTCCATGTCGGGGAAAGTGTGCGCTGAGTCCATAATGGTCAGATCGTACTGTCACGGTTCAGACAGACGACCAGAGGACCACAATTGCGTCACACCAGAAAGTTTATTAAACTTAAGGGGAAAAGGGAAGTAGGGAGTGAATGAAGGCTCCAGGGGTAACAGGGATCCCGTCCAATGCGCTGGGTCTGTGCCCCCCCCAGTGGCAGCGATGCGTCCTATGAAGCCGGTGGTGGGTGGTCCAGAAGTCCTGGGGGGGGGAGACACAGACACAACAGGGCGGAATGAAACCAGGCAGCAGTACAGTTCAAGGGAAATCCAAAATACGTAGAAGCAAGGCAGAAGGCTGGTCAGAGTTACCGGGATTGAAGAGTAGTCAGGAGTCGTAATGGCAGAAGCAGGTCTGGATCTCCTGAGGCAGAAGAGTATCCAAAAAACAGGCAGGTCCGGGGTCACAAAACCAGGGTGAGCCAGAAGCGCGAGCAAACAGGTTCCGGGTGTGAGCTTTGCAGACGATCTGACACCGGAGAGCTGAAAGACAGGGCCTTAAATACTGGGAGAGGTAGTGGGTAATGCAGCGCAGCTGGCAGAGTAATTAGAGCAGAGCAGAGCAGGGACAGGTGGAGCTAGTTAGGCTGAGTAGAGAGAGTGGTGAGCAGAGTGGAAGAAAATTAAGGTGGTAACCCGGTGGAGTGAGAGGCCCATGACATTTTCATCAACTCTGCCTTGTGGTTTTGGCCACAGGTTCTCATCTACATCACAATGGATGTTTTCATTAGCCAAACATCTTGGAAAAAACCTTTGGCCATGGCGAATCCAGGCCTGACACTGGTCTGCCGTGATGTCATTGCATGCGTCATCCATGGCCTGGAGAAGAGTGACTTGTTCATGAGGGCGCCTATCATAAACCTTCCATCTCCATGTGGAGAAAAATTCCTCAATCGGGTTAAGGAAAGGAGAGTATGGGGGTAAATACAGGGTGGTAAATTGTGCATGGGCCTGAAACCATGCTTGCACCATATGAGCATGGTGGAACCTGACATTATCCCACACAATGACATAGGTCACGCCACCAGCTCTACAGGCCTGATCGAGCTCATCAAGGAAGGTTACAAGGGGACCATAGAAACGGTGTCTGATAAAGAATTATGATGAAATATTACATCCATAGATAATGTAGTCTAATTGGTTCATGCTCCACGCTAATTGGTGACAATGAATCTCGTTACTTTGAAACTTTCATGATCTAAACATGGAATATTGTTTGTCTGTTTCCATACAACTATGCATTAAGAGTAATGCAACAGTTACTTATCATGTTGAGCAGTTGTATCAATTGATAGTTGGATAATTGTAATGAAATGAATAGACACACATCTGAAATGTAATGTGTGAATTGCCTTTTGAAATAGTAGTACTTTGATGTTAAGTTGTGTCATATTGAACAGGTGACTTTTGTTAATAATAATATAATATAATATGCCAGTTAGCAGACGCTTTTATCCAAAGCGACTTACAGTCATGCGTGCATACATTTTATTTTTATGTATGGGTGGTCCCGGGGATCAAACCCACTACCTTGGCGTTACAAGCGCCGTGCTCTACCAGCTGAGCTACAGAGGACCACAATTAAATGAAGAAATGATCTTAGTTTTATGTGTATTGTATCCAAGCAATTGAAAAAAGTGTTAGAGTTTTGAATGATTGGTTGTGAGTTTTGTGTCTAGAGTTTTGAAAAATGACGTCAAGGTTCTGAAATTAGTGCCAAAGTGATTGTAAAAAACTGTAAGTAACCATTGAGATTTCACTTAAAAGAGCTGCTGTCTGTCTGTCTTTGTGCTTGCCTTGCAGCTAACCACCCTCTGTGGATAAAGCCCTGAACAGACAGAGTCTCATCTACTAACTCCATGACAAGAAGACAGTGTCCTGCTGACACTGCCGAGCCCAAGATGCTCTGTCAAAGACACAAGATGGATGACCAGTGGAAGGAAGCTCTTTATCAGAGTATTTTATACATCTTAAGTCAATAAAGTATACTTAAAGTCTTTGGTGGTCCTCTGGTCTAGTGATATCAGCATCTGGAATGCAGCACAGTAGGGACCACAACCGAATACCCCACCACACTGTATCTTTGCAATTAGCTGAAGATAAACTTGGGTTGTGCACTGTCCTGATTTATACTTTGTTCCCTAAAAATATTTACAAAATGAGCTTTCCCACACATAGCGTAAAAAAGGCAGCCTCTATTTATGGTAATTGGCTCTGGTCTAATTAATTTGTTGCCTGACTTTGAATGGCCATGAGAGTAGTGAGGGGCTGATAGTGATGTGTATGTGTGTGTGTGAGAAGGGGGGGGGGGGGGGGGGGGGGGGGGGGATGATCTGCGTGTCTGCTGCTCTGTGGAACAGTCTGTCCATCCATCCATCTGTCTGTGTGTGTGACGAGGGCTTGAGGAATGAGGGGGAGACGTGCGGTGGCAGACAGGGCGGTGACCCCACTACTCTGGAGGAGATGGGACCCTGCTGAGAGAGGCCTGAGGCCTGCAACTCGACTGCTCAATCACCCTGACTCAACCCTTCAGTCAGTGGGGCCGACACCGAGGCCACGGCCCTGACACAACCATCATCCAGTGGTTAATGAGAACCTTACGGCCAGAGGAGAGACGGACGGACCTGACTAGCACACAGATGTGCATGACATTGTAGCCATTAAGCAGTTGTTAGATGATATATGAAAAGCTAAAAGAAGAGGTGAGGAAGAGCTAGCCTGACGACTCACACTAAATTATTCCGCTGCTCTGCCATTCGCTACATACTAGAGTCTGAGACTGCCATCATTGAAGTTGCTTGTGATGACGAGGTGTATGAAGGGTGTTGTACAAAACAAAGTCATCAGCGATTGGATCATCTCTAACCAATCAGAGTATCAAAGCCAATGACGAATTTTGAAACTTCCGCTTTACCCACTTGTGTTCTGGCTCTGGCCCAACCCATCGGTTTCTGGACCAATCAGATGACCACGAATGTGTTGGCATTTGGTAAAGGGCAGGGGATGTACTCAGATACAGAGTCACTGTGGAGAAGAAACTAACGTCCGTGGGTATGGCCTAGCATCTGGCCAGAGCAAAGAGTCTGAGTAGTCAGGTTAAGGAAAAGTTGCACCTGGACATAAATTGCAAATACATTTTGGATGTCACTGTGTTTTGAACGAACCAGCAAGACGAACCAGCAAGACGAACCACAAGCAGTTTTGGTACGCGCCCACACCACGCACACACACGCGCACATGCACACAAACACACACTTGTATTAAACCGTATGTTCAGACTCTTTGCTATCTGTCGCATCAAAGCTACAGCCAGCCAAATACTTTCCATGGGTTGCAGTAGCCGCCAAAACACAAAATACTAGACGGCGGTTTGAATTACATTTAGGTAGGCAATATGAAAATGTATACTGTAACAGCCGGGCCTTGTTTCCTAGCAGACCTACCTGGGACTAACTGAAAGGGATTTGGAACAAAAACATCCTGAGGTGAGAAGCTGGATGGCTGCATTATAACTATGACTCACTGCTGGTAATCAGATCCCAGACAAAAGGGGCGGTTTTCAATTTGGGTTTTGATATAAAAGAACAAGAGAGAGCCAGACGACGAGGAAATATTCCTCTGAAATGAGACCTCGAAAACTATTCCCCGGGACAATAAAACTCAGTTGGGTTCCCAAACCGTGACCTTTGTGCAGGGGGGATGAAAGAGGAAACGTTTCAAACCAACACACCTAAACTGCCATCTTCTCCTCCTCTGGAGCGGCTTTTCCATTCCCTTTTCCGTTGTAAAACAACACAGCGCGAAGAGTCCATGTAAACCAGGGTTTCACAATCCTGGGAATACCACCACATTACAGATGTCTGGGGAAAGGTTCAGGTTAAACTATCACCATACTATCACACCAATCTCCCCTCATGTGGAGAGAGGAGAGAGGAGAGGACCACCTTGGGAGTAACAATTTCCATAATGGTGAATAAAAACCGTTTCCACTTCCCTTAATCTAAATAAGAGCTCCCATTTATTTATCTATCCGAGGCTCATATCAACCTTTTTGTTTGAACTATAAAAGTTGAATATAAGTGGAGATAAAGCAACACTTCAGACTAGTTGCCTCTGATGATAAGTCAGTGTTTATAGAGTATTAACAGAGAATTGATGCTGCCACATTTGCCGCCCCAACAAGAATTCAGAGCATAAACCAGACGGCGTAGTTAATAAGGAAAGGTACAAATTGCTTAGAGAGGATACTGACATTGTTTAGATTTTAACCTGCGTCAACAGAAATCTCACCCACCATGTATATGAACAAGTATTTACGCAAGTATTTGCTAACAATGCCATTTTAGAAGAACAGAACTGTTTGACGTTCCTCCTTTCCAGGAACAGCAACAAAAACGGTCCAGGAACATTAAAACCATTAACGAATGTATGCCGTTTACTTTCAGGGCTTTCTCGTTGAATATCTAACAAGAGATGTTCAGTCCAACGCCGAGGCTTTGTTAAGGACCCGTTAAAAAGTTGTGAAACCCATCAAGACAAAAACTGGGATCAGGTCAAATAGTAATTTCCCTTCAATATGTGCGTGGTGGTAATGGTGGTGGTAGTTCCTCATTTGTCACATATACATACACATGGTAAAACACTCCCCTCCCTCCTCCTATCTGGTTTGGATGCCATAAAGTGAGAGGAACACTCGATAGACTGAAACCTCTACCTGACGGAGAGAGGAACACTCACTAGACTGAAGCCTCTACCTGATGGAGAGCCTCAGAGGCCAAGCAGGAACAGATGGGCCGAGCCGAGCAGAGCAGAGCGGCGCGTGGGGTACTGGAGAGGAGAGGAGAGAGCATCGACAGGCAGTCAGGGACCACCATCAACGCTGCTGCTAGCCTGCTGCCCACACCAGACCACACTTACCACTCTTCCCCTCCCATTAATTTGCAGTGCACTGATGCTAAACTGTAATGAATCTGCAATTTGCACACATATGTGAAGGAGGAAGGGGGAGAAGGAGGGATGGATGGAGCATACATGGTTCTACTTTGGGTCTGTTGTTAACCCCTACTGGAAACATTTACAAATAATTGGACCAAGAAAAGACATCCATCTGTTGGATTAACCCTTCGCTAGCTTGTAGGGATGTGGCACTTCCTAGGATGGGGAGTTTGAAGAAGAGAGACAAAAAGATACAAGGCATTATGCGAGGGACATGTATTTCTTTCAAGTAACACTATGAAATCAGAACTTTTCTACCTGTGGTTACTCAGTTTCTCTAGAACTGTCAGGATCATAATTAGAAGACAAATGTATCGTTGAGACAATGAAAAAGGCGGGGTAGCATTGAGGTGTTCTCTTTAAGGAGTGTCATGCATCTCAAATCATTAGATAAGGAAGTATTCTATTTGTGATGGAGGAGTACCGCCCTCCCGGTCGGTTTGGCCCACCATGGGTCAGGTCAGACAACAGCCTATGGGGTCATTGTTTGTGAATGTCCCTGTTGGACAAAATCACTGATCAGCCCCTACTAGGTATATTTTCCTGTAAGGAACAATGCAATCCAATGCTGCTACGCTTCATTTCATTCTCAGAGGCAGGGGAATTGCTTCCCTCTCTGATACAATATGTCCCTGACATGGTGGTGGATGGTGGGGGTCGAGGCATCGAGTGTCATGTAAACAGTCTCAGGACTACTTGGTCTTCTCGACTTGCGCAACAACCTGGTGGTGTCTCGTGCCACCGACCAGCGAGCTGCATGCGGAGCCCCTGGGTGGCTTCAGTTACTGTGTGTACTTTAGCCTAAGCATCCCCAGACTCATCAGGGCTAAGGACATTCTGCTGGGGTGGTACAGGACAGAGAGAGCAGGGTGGGGAGGACAGGGTAGGGGGGGAGCTGGAGGGAAGGCAGTGTGGTCCCGGGTGTGATGGTTGAACCACGGTGATTTAGAGGCTGTTGATTCCGGGCAGGCGGCCCAGGCTGCCGCCACTGACCCACTGCGGATGAGTCCCGCCGCCGCGTAAGTCACTCCACTTAAAACGTCTGCATGTG
This sequence comes from Coregonus lavaretus, assembly GCF_964263955.1. Lineage (NCBI taxonomy): Eukaryota > Metazoa > Chordata > Actinopteri > Salmoniformes > Salmonidae > Coregonus > Coregonus lavaretus. Next base: position 8,693 of record NW_028162144.1, on the reverse strand, counting down.
TTTAGATCCGTTCAAGTGGAAATCGGGCGCCGCACACACACACACTGCTGTAAATGTTCTACTGGATAAGAGTTCTTTCTTTCCTCTCCCCCTCCAACTAAAGCGTTCATAAACAGATGGTGAAAGCCTCATTAATCTGTTGTCACGACTATTAATGGCATTGTGAACACGTTCCATGCTCGGTGCGTCCCGAAGCTTAGCGCAGCCAAACCCTGGACCATTAGAGCAGGTGTGAGAGTCACACAGTGCTTCTGTGTGGTGGAAGGAAGGTAAGGGAGAGAGGAGATGAATGAATGAATGAGGAGTTCAAAATGAGGCTCTCTCATTAACAGCCATACTAGGACTGAGATGGAATGATAGAATCGCCAGTTAATCTGAAATGTAAAAAGTCAACTGTCACTTTTTACTTCACACTTGATTAGACACTTCCTTACTTCAAAACACAAAGAACACTGCAAACCACCTGAGTTCACTCACCGCCACCATCCACTACCACTACAAGAAAAGCACAGAAAAGCGCACAAACTCTGATCTGAGTTGTGGCACTATCCAACTCCATATGCTTATGATAATGACTAAAAGAAAGCAGCGAGATTCATCACAAGACGAATACAGCTGACACTCATACTTACAGCCACACAGAGAGAGGAGAATGATTGTTCCAGTCAGTGCATGTGTTGCTGCATGTGTTTCTCATTGTGCTTACAGTTCACTGGGATTCAGCCTATGATGATGACTACAACCCCCCTAACTGGCAGCCCCACACACATACACTCACACACGCATGCACCCACACGCACGCACACACACACACACACACACACACACACACTGCAGCTCCTGCGATGAACCCAGTTGGGGCTGTATGGGACCCACAGCTAAGAGTTAGCCACCAGAGAGGCTTTAGGAGTAGTAACGAGCTGTGAGGTGTGAGGCTAGCGGTGCCTAGAAGAGGGATGGGGGGTGAGTGAGGTGTGAGGCTAGCGGTGCCTGGAAGTGGGATGGGGGGTGAGTGAGGTGTGAGGCTAGCGGTGCCTGGCAGAGGGATGGGGGGTGAGTGAGGTGTGAGGCTAGCGGTGCCTGGCAGAGGGATAGGGGGTGAGTGAGGTGTGAGGCTAGCGGTGCCTGGAAGAGGGATGGGGAGTGAGTGAGGTGTGAGGCTAGCGGTGCCTGGAAGAGGGATAGGGGGTGAGTGAGGTGTGAGGCTAGCGGTGCCTGGAAGAGGGATAGGGGGTGAGTGAGGTGTGAGGCTAGCGGTGCCTGGAAGAGGGATGGGGGGGTGAGTGAAAGCAGAGTCCTGTCTGTCATCAGGCCATGTTTCTCATTAGGGTGACCTACAGCAGGGCTGTGTTCAGTAGTGGGGGGGGGGGGGGGGGGTTGAAGAGGTCTGAAACAGGGAGGTAGGCTTTTACCTGAACGTGTCCAGATTAGGTAGACTACTGTTCACTTAAGGTTTGAAACATTTTGAAACAGGGAGGTAGGCTTTTACCTGAACTTGTCCATTGTGGATACACAGATTTTAAAGAAATGTTTTGCAACTGTGTGCCCTATTGACCATGGCACAGAAACGTAAGCAAAGCTATCTCCCCGTGATGCGGAGGAAGAGCAGGAGGAAGAGGAGGAGGAGGGTGTAAGAGGATCTCACTGAGCTGCAGACCCATGTTGTTGCTCCTAGTGTGGTCATATGTAAACCTAACCATAACCCCATGGGATATTCTATTCCTCCCTCCATCCATCTGAGGATCACATGCTGAATGAGACAACGAGGCCGAGAATTTCCCAACTGACCCTGCTTTCTCCTAGGTCAATATTTGGGTTTTGAATGTTCAACATAAAATGTGTTCAACTTAAATCTAATGAATCTTTCTCATGTCATGGAAACATAAAAACACAATTAATATGAACTGTATTAGACTAGTAGACTAGGGTTTCCTTGACTATGGTATTCCCAAGTTGTTCACGTTTATAGTTTCACCTAAAAACTATAAGTTAAAACAGCTTTAACATGGTGATAGGCCTTCAGATGTGTACACTAAGATGTCAAAGGAATTAGGGTGGGAAGCATCACAACAACAAAATAACAAGATAGTTGAACATGGCTGTTTGTATGTGTAGATCCAAGCCTCTTGCCACTCCGGGACTCTGGGACACATTGTTAACTTCTAGCTGTGGTCTGTCTTCCCCTCCCTACCCTGTGATTCTCTCTCTGCTGCCTCTCTATACGTAGTCCTGGCGTCCCACAGCTGCATCCCACATGTTTTCACGCTGTTCAACAATGTGGCTGTATGTCATTCTGCTGTTCTCAGACCTGCTGTGGTGCTTCTTCTTCTTCTTCTTCTTCTTCTTCTTCTTCTTCTTCTTCTTCCTCTTCTTCTTCTTCTTCTACAACAATCCAACACGCCAACCAGCCCTCCCAGTCTCAGCCAGCCAGTCCGCTTTCTCTTACTGCGTACTGTACCGCACTGTAAGCCACGGCGAAACTCGGTTCCAAAAATGTTCAGTGGGGTAAGACAAAAGAATGCTGCGAGGACAACTTCAGAATGCAGGGAAGGAAAGAAGGGGGGTAATACTTCAGGTCGGATCTGGCAGGCAGGGGCTCTGCCCGGGTCATAGCAACACAGAGTCATTTCCATAATTGCCCCACAGTCAAATCAGGCTGGATTCCTCTGGATCACTTTAGATTCCTGTAGATAAGCAGCCTACTGGGCTCTGGTCAGTGCCTGCCAGGCTGCGGACCCCCAAAGAAGAACAGGTGCGGTAATGGAAGTGATTTCCAGCTCCTCTGTGTGTTTCCAGAGTTTTTTTGTTGTAATTGCCACAGGACATTCCCCTTGCCTTTTGGATTGCTATCGTGTAATCTCTCTGAAGAAAGAGGCGAATGAAAGAGGATTTGTCCTGGGTTTGGCTTTGACTTATCAGTGGTCTTCAGAGGAACAGCAATACCTTTAATTACAGTTCGTAGGGTAGGCGGCAAACTGCTGACGTTGGGGTAACGCTGCCAGGCGGTTTTAACAGGTCAGGCCATGTGGTGTCCATGTGATTGGTGACAAATATTAGTTTGCAATCATTTTGACCCTTCAACATTTCAAGCCTGAAACATTTTATTTTTCATGTTCATTCACATTTCCTCATTAACCAAAGGAAGAAATTAAGATTTAAAATGATCAGAAAAGTCGAATTACTTAAAATATTGACTAATGGATCAATGTATCAATAATCATTCAGGTGTGACCTCACTTCCGAATTCCAAACTGCTTCACAGCTGGGGGGCAGTTGTGCCAGCCAGCTTCCTTGGCCACCAAAATTAGGCTCAAACCACTTCATCTGATAGCAATAGTGTACGTAAATGTTTCAGAGAATTGGAGGGGGGTTTGATGTGGTTACTTTTACATTAAGATATGTAGCCTAGTGTTGGCTAATGCATGCCATTATCTGGATCACGTTCCCAAAATATATCATCAAGTAAGTGCTATAGATATTGGATGGAGAATACACATGGAACGACATATGCAATAGACTTTACAATCCTAGAAATAATAATTTATAGAATGTATTCTCTAGTGCACTTGACTTCTCAATCTCACCTCTTCAATTATTCTGTAGGCTATCACTTACGACAGCCCGTCCTGTGCTGACAGCCAGGTATTCATCGTTCTGTTCCTCGGTTGTGTAAAGCAAGTGCGCGCACTCGTGCTGTCATACGTCACTGTGCTCGCTCCTCTTCTCGCGCGCTAGTTAAAAAGAAGGAGGAATGAGCAAGGGGAAACATGTGAGCGCTCTGAGGATATAGTGAGAGACAATTTTGTGCTTACTTTTTTGACCCAATGCACTGTGCTGAAACGGATTTTAAATCATAAGGAAGGACACAAATTAAGTTTACTGCTATTCTCAGAGTTAGCTTATTCTTTGGTTTGTTTTCTTTACGAGAGAAAAATGTTTATTTCTGTGTTATGGCATCATAACCAGCACTTCCATTAATTTATCTTAAATAACTATTTTTTCTTTAGCAAATATTTAATTCTGATTACTTTGTGCATATATATTTCTTACACAAACGTATTATAATCGTTTACCTGTGATACAGCATATATAAATATAGAGAATATAGTATTTTGTAGGTTTGCACCGTTGCTTTCAACAGTGATTGCTCTCATTTCCTTCGGTTCCAACGTTTTTTCAATATGAGGCATTTGAAATTTGTACTAGTGTTGGCTATCGCAGTCAACGTTTGGGAATGTGGGGATGCGAAATTTGGCGAGAAGGGAGAAATAAGCCCGAGGAGAAGGAGATGTTACGACGGGAGCATGCCCAAGCGACTGAAGAAGAGGGAACGAAAACTGTCAGTGGACAGCGGTGCAAGCAGCGGGGAAGTTTGTCACAGGTTGTACCCTCGTGTGTCATGCTGCCCCACCAGGCGTGCTGCTTATCAGATAGTCCACCGGCGGGATGCCAGGGTATGTTGGGCTCGTTGCATTCTTTCATTGTGAGAGCTGTCTGTAGGCTAATGCCAAACGCCCCGGGGAATGTATTTACTGCGTTGTGTGCCTTTTTGACTTGTTGTTTGTTGACAGTAGTAGAATTAACGATATATGAGGGAGGTGGGACTGTGAGGGGAAAATTCAACCATAGCCTACTTACAAATTCTGGCGTTGTCCAGCCACTCTAGGCTTTTTTTTAGGTTTCTTGGTCTGTCACATTAAATATGTAGAAAATCCATAAAATTGTAAAAACAAATTAACATAATTTATCGGCTAACTATGCAGTTTAAAAGTGGGAAATTATATAAGCCTCCTGTTTGTTGGTCTCGAGCGTGTCCAAAACGTTACAGTGTTACCATGGTTATGGTATAACCTTTTACGTTCATCCCAGCGCTACAAAATAACACCACACGAGCGCAGTCCAAGTGAGTCAGCACCGTCGACTATCGTTAAATTCTGCAAAGTTTTTCTTTGCATCCCACACTGCAGTTATGCTCACGCGTGGCTTGTTTGTCAGCGCGCTTAGAATGTATTTTGCAACAATGTTGCATGTTATTATGTTTTTCTTATTTCCAATCAGTTCCTGCACATAACGTGCGCGTGTGCTGCACATAGCCTACGCTGATGCCCGTTATATACTATTAATTATAGTCATGTTTAACTGCATGGACGAACGTTTAACACTGTCTACATAGGCTACGTCGAGTTCACGGTAGAATTCGCCCTATTCTCATGTAAACCGCTCCCAACGAGTCGACATATGCGGCTGGGTGGTATCACACTTTGTGTTGTGACAAAAAGCCATATTGCATCATTTAATTTGATCAAGTCATGCAAATAGGAGGAAAAACCCTGAATGGAACAAAAAGAACCTCGACTTCTCCCCCTCCCCACTACACTGCCCACACACAGAGCTCTTTTTGCTTATGGCAAAAGAATAACAACAACACCATTGTGTTTGTTAGTTTCACTAATGGGTGAAGCTGGAGAACATCACTCTCCCCCCCTCAGTCCCTTGGCTCTGTCCAAGTGTTAAGGCTGCTGAGAGGGTATTATTTGTCCTTCACTCCCCTCTCTCACCCCCATCCACCCCCCTCGCTAACTTACACCTATTCCCAAAGGACAAGTGTTTTGTTTAAGATTTTTAACACCAGTCTTAGTGTTACCTACAGCACGGCCTATTTTCTCTAAAGGGGCTATGTGTGGTGGTCTCTCGCTCTCTCTCTCGCTCTCTCTCTCTCGCTCTCTCTCTCCCTGTGATTCCTGATGGTGAGACCTTATGAGGCTTGTGCAGCCCACATTGTCTAAGATTGAATGACAAGCAAATGTTTTCAAGTGTGACCTTTGTGCATTGATATGTTTGTTCCGGCAATTTCACTGACAAAAGCCATTGTGCAGATCCTATCAAAGAAATGAGTCCTCCTGTAACAGCTGCTCCTCTCCAGTGAGCTGTTTACACATTGGCTTTTTGATCAAGTCTCTGTGAGGAGGACAACGACCAGCATAAAGGAGCTTATGGAAAGGCATTTTGCATTTGGGCTGTCCATGTGAGCTGGCAATATTGTGTTATTGATGTGTTACGACACATTTCCCCCCACATGCCAAGGTATATCACACAGATGGATGTTGTGCGTGTGTGTGGGTCGGTTTGTTTACCTTCGGAAACTTGTGTTCCTTGCGTTTCTGTTCCCGCAGTAAGGCTATAATAGCGCTCGAACAGACTGGGATCGAGCCTACTGACTGAGAATTTCTCTCTCTCTGCTTTTGAGTAGCGAGTCGGTGGTGAAATTTTGCTGCTAAACACAACAAACAAAGGTCCTCTTGTTCTGGTTTGTGGTGATGGCAACATTGGAGCCCATCCCAGCAACATATGGGCACAGGGTATGGCTGAGAGCCCACAAATGCTCCTCTCCATGGACTGTGTGCCAGCCCATGGCACGCCGAATCAATGGGCAATTTAGAGCAGGAGGGCGGGCAGGCAGGCATGGCCACGGTGGTAGTACACACATGGCTTTGGAGGGGTTAGTAGTAGTAATAATATAGTAACGTATACCACTTAGCAGACACTGTTATCCAAAATGACTTAAAATACAGTGAGTGCATATGTTTTAGTATCTGTATACTGCAGGGATTGAACCCACGTCCCTGCCGTTGTTGGCGTCAAGCTCTTACCAACTGAGCCACACATGACCACTACAGTTACAGAGACAGAGAGACAGTAAAACAAAGACATGGCCAACCAGGTTTTAGGCCAAGCTGAGCCTACCTTGCCTAATGCTGAAATGTCAACACTTCTAAAGGCTAACGGCTTTTAGCTGCTCTGCACTTTTTATTAGTATAGTATTAGTATATTTATGAGTATATTTATGAGTATATTTATTGCTTGTTTATAGCCGGGTTTATCAACCTCTGTGTGTGCTTCTGGCAAGTCCTAATCACCCGTGTTTTACACTGTTCCTGATAAGAGGAGTAGAACAAACATTCTTTGGCCATCTCTAGTCGTGGTCCTGAGGGGCTATAAAACAACCAAAGGGCCTGTGTTCAACCTGTGGTCACAAAACAGTCTCGAACATGACCGCAGGGTGGCCGTATCGTTAAGAAACATCTTTCTCTTCCAGACCTTGTCAGGTTGTTGTTGAACTGAGAGAGAGAGAGAGCGAGAGAGAGAGAGGGAGGTGTCCATATGTTGGGCCCGGGTCTGCAGGCCTAATTGACTAGGACAGACTGCTAATTTGTTGATACCAGTGTGGGAATGATGTGCCTGTCTATCTCTAAATTGGTGTTTACACACGGGTGGACCTCACACAGTGCAAAGCACTACCTGCCTGCTGCCTAAGCAGCACACATGTCTGGATGCAGGACAGATTACATTTTGTTTTATTACACCTAATTTGTTACGTAAATAATCCCTGCTAATTTCTGGGGTCTAAATCTCTTGTTTACTTTTGTTTAGTGACCTAAGTAACGCTTCAAACCATCTAATTTGCCTCCATCCATTTTGGCCCCAGCCACCCTGACATGTGAAATGTAATTTGAATTTAACTGTTTGTATGCTTAGGTAAACATGTCGTGAGGGAGAGAACCTTTTTCTCAGAAAGTGCAGCGTAATCTGGGTTTAAAAAGTGACATTAAAAGGTAATTTTGGTGTGGGCATAGTTAATCTGGAGAAGATTTTGACATGGCTTTAGGTTTACCATAAATAAAGCTGCAGCAGTGGATCATTAAAGGTAGGTTATGTCATCTCCATGCTAATGTCTTACAATAATGTTTATTATAAACTGGTTGGTTCGAGCCCCGAATGCTGATTGGCTGAAAGTCGTGGTATATCAGACCGTATACCACGGGTATGACTCAATATTTATTGTTACTTGTCTGATTACGTTGGTAACCAGTTTATAATAGCAATAAGGCACCTTGGGGGTTTGTGGTAAATGGACAATATACCACGGCTAAGGGCTGTATCCAGGCACTCTGTGTTGCGTCGTGCGTAAGAACAGCCCTTAGCCGTGGTATATTGGCCATATACCACAACCCCTTGGGCCTTATTGCTTAATTATACAATGTTGCTGACATTCCAGCAAATTACAAGCCATGTTGAGGTGTAAAACACATTAATGTTCACTAAGTCCGTATTCTAATCCGTCATTGGTCCTTGTGGCATGTGGTCCCTCCCCCCAGATCTTCTCCACCAATAACACAGAGTGCAGCCGTCTCCTGGAGGAGATCAAGTGTGCACACTGTTCGCCCAACGCCCAAGTGCTGTTCCACTCCCCCGAGTCGGACAAGGTCCCCCTCAGGGAGCCCCATCTGCCACGCCTCTGCCAGGACTACTGCAGAGAGTTTTACTATACCTGCCGCGGACACATACCAGGTAACCATTCTACTACACCAGCTACTAAGATATACCAAGTAACCATTCTACTATACCTGCTACTAAGATATACCAGGTAACCATTCTACTACAACCTGCTGCTCTCTCTCTGACTCACTACCTACTGCCTAATGTCTGAATAAGGCAATATTATGATTCTGAGCAGGTCTCCTCAAGGTCCCCAATTCAAAGTCAGCAAACAGTGGTGAACATATAGGTAGCTTGGTTTTACTTACGCAAGAAGCAGTGGAGCGTAAGGACTCAATAAGGAATATTTATTTATGTAGCTTACCTCATCTGACCTCACCTCCACTTGGTGGTTGAGCCTGCCTGCCTGCCTGCCT
>NW_028162145.1:0-26564 GCF_964263955.1 Coregonus lavaretus | reverse complement strand
GCCCCCCCCACCCACATGTTTTTTAAGCAAGAAATTAATAACAAATAAATAATAAATGCATGGGGGCATTGTCATGCTGAAACAGGAAAGGGCCTTCTCCAAACTGTTGCCACAAAGTTGGAAGCACAGAATCATGTAGAATGTCATTGTATGCTGTAGCGTTAAGATTTCCCTGAAATGGAACTAAGGGGCCTAGCCCAAACCATGAAAAACAGCCCCAGACCATTATTCCTCCTCCACCAAACTTTACAGTTGCCACTATGCATTTGGGTAGGTAGCGTTCTCCTGGCATCCACCAAACCCAGATTAGTCCATCAGACTGCCAGATGGTGAAGCGTGATTCATCACTCCACTGCTCCAGAGTCCAATGGTGGCGAGCGTTACACCATTCCAGCCGACGCTTGGCATTGCGCATGGTGATCTTAGGCTTGTGTGCAGCTGCTCGGCCATGGAAACCCATTTCATGAAGCTCTCGACTAACAGTTATTGTGCTGATGTTGCTTCCAGAGGCAGTTTGGAACTCGGTAGTGAGTGTTGCAACCGAGGACAGACAATTTTCAGTACTCGCCGGTCCCGTTCTGTGAGCTTGTGTGGCCTACCACTTCGCGGCTGAGCCGTTGTTGCTCCTAGATATTTCCACTTCACAATAACAGCACTTACAGTTGACCGGGGCAGCTCTAGCAGGCCAGAAATTTGACAAACTGTCTTGTTGGAAAGGTGGCATCATATGACAGTGCCACGTTGAAAGTCGCTGAGCTCTTCGGTAAGGCCATTCTACTGCCAATGTTTGTCTATGGAGATTGCATGGCTGTGTGCTCGATTTTATACACCTGCCAGTAACAGGTGTGGCTGAAATAGCCGAATCCACAAATTTGAAGGGGTGTCCACATACCTTTGAATATATAGTATAATCTGTTCCAAATTATTCCCACGTATAATAGAGAGATATATGTGATTGTCTACAAAAGTAAGCAAGGTTTGAAGTTAATATGTTTTAGTCAAATATTATATATGTTTGCTGTCTGCAAATTATTTGTTTATTTTAGGTTTCGGACCTCTGACCATCCACTAAAGAAAGAAATCAGCCAGCGGCTGAATCTAGTTGATGATCCCTGCCATAGAGGTTAGGGGTTTGCTGGATGCTGGGAGCTGGTGTTTGTCCCAGGCTGGGTGTAAGCTCTCTGAAGGAATAAGCCTCTCTGCAGGTTCACCGGAGCCATTCTCTATGAGTGATGATGGTATCAGATCACACACAGCACACAGATGGTGCTGATGATAAACAGAAAAAGAATCTGTCAAATCATGTAAACACATACAGTGTTAGTGATGCCTCAAAGCGTCAAGGGATTGTAGCTTAGGATAGAGACAGACCACCATTTAACTTCTCAATAGAAACATTATTCAGGATGTCAATGATAAGCAATGTTGGTGAGTGATAATAGCTACAGTGGGGAAAAAAAGTATTTAGTCAGCCACCAATTGTGCAAGTTCTCCCACTTAAAAAGATGAGAGAGGCCTGTAATTTTCATCATAGGTACACGCCAACTATGACAGACAAAATGAGAAAAAAATATCCAGAAAATCACATTGTAGGATTTTTTATGAATGTATTTGCAAATTATATGGTGGAAAATAAGTATTTGGTCAATAACAAAAGTTTCTCAATACTTTGTTATATACCCTTTGTTGGCAATGACACAGGTCAAACGTTTTCTGTAAGTCTTCACAAGGTTTTCACACACTGTTGCTGGTATTTTGGCCCATTCCTCCATGCAGATCTCCTCTAGAGCAGTGATGTTTTGGGGCTGTCGCTGGGCAACACGGACTTTCAACTCCCTCCAAAGATTTTCTATGGGGTTGAGATCTGGAGACTGGCTAGGCCACTCCAGGACCTTGAAATGCTTCTTACGAAGCCACTCCTTCGTTGCCCGGGCGGTGTGTTTGGGATCATTGTCATGCTGAAAGACCCAGCCACGTTTCATCTTCAATGCCCTTGCTGATGGAAGGAGGTTTTCACTCAAAATCTCACGATACATGGCCCCATTCATTCTTTCTTTTACACGGATCAGTCGTCCTGGTCCCTTTGCAGAAAAACAGCCCCAAAGCATGATGTTTCCACCCCCATGCTTCACAGTAGGTATGGTGTTCTTTGGATGCAACTCAGCATTCTTTGTCCTCCAAACACGACGAGTTGAGTTTTTACCAAAAAGTTATATTTTGGTTTTATCTGACCATATGACATTCTCCCAATCCTCTTCTGGATCATCCAAATGCACTCTAGCAAACTTCAGACGGGCCTGGACATGTACTGGCTTAAGCAGGGGGACACGTCTGGCACTGCAGGATTTGAGTCCCTGGCGGCGTAGTGTGTTACTGATGGTAGGCTTTGTTACTTTGGTCCCAGCTCTCTGCAGGTCATTCACTAGGTCCCCCCGTGTGGTTCTGGGATTTTTGGTCACCGTTCTTGTGATCATTTTGACCCCACGGGGTGAGATCTTGCGTGGAGCCCCAGATCGAGGGAGATTATCAGGGGTCTTGTATGTCTTCCATTTCCTAATAATTTCTCCCACAGTTGATTTCTTCAAACCAAGCTGCTTACCTATTGCAGATTCAGTCTTCCCAGCCTGGTGCAGGTCTACAATTTTGTTTCTGGTGTCTTTTGACAGCTCTTTGGTCTTGGCCATAGTGGAATTTGGAGTGTGACTGTTTGAGGTTGTGGACAGGTGTCTTTTATACTGATAACAAGTTCAAACAGGTGCCATTAATACAGGTAACGAGTGGAGGGCAGAGGAGACTCTTAAAGAAGAAGTTACAGGTCTGTGAGAGCCAGAAATCTTGCTTGTTTGTAGGTGACCAAATACTTCTTTTCCACCATAATTTGCAAATAAATTCATTAAAAATCCTACAATGTGATTTTCTGGAAAAAATTTCTCCATTTGTCTGTCATAGTTGACGTGTACCTATGAAGAAAATGACAGGCCTCTCTCATCTTTTTAAGTGGGAGAACTTGCACAATTGGTGGCTGACTAAATACTTTTTTTCCCCACTGTATTTTAGTCAATAGTGATAAAGACATGTGCTGATCATGTTCCCAATAATAAAGAGTGATTCAAAGCATTGTATTACTATGAATTATGAAAGAGGAACTAGTATGATTTCCTTCTCTCTTACACAGAACATTGTGGTTATATTAGACCTCATCAGAACCAGTCTTTCTATATGGCTAAAGGGGTTGCTAGGCAACTCACAGCGCCAGGCAACCCACAGTCTGTAACCTTTTGTTCCCAGACAACAACATCAGACTACACCTTAGAGGTGTCTGGATCGAATCACTTAAATCACCACCTATTCCTTCTCTTTTACCAGTCTCCCTTCAGTGAGAAAGGTTGACTGTGTTTATTTAACCATGTGTGTGACACAAATGGGAAGTAGTGATATAAAGAACATAAACTTGTCACAGCATGGAGTTTCCCTAGGTTCCTGAGTCTTCTAGAGAAGGCAGGGGGAACATGACAGAGAAGTGATATCATCCGGTCAACGATAACTTCTGACCACTATGAGTCAGAACTGTAACTTTGAAGCACAAAAAAATAAAATAATGATTTGCTAGGAACGGCGTCCTTTTCTCCTCTGATGACCTGCCTATGCTTTCCGAGACTGTCAAAAAGGGAGTCTCCAAAGATTTCCGGTCCTGTCTACTGACCGTTGTCTTAATTTAACATGAGTGTTACACTGCAAGGGCCCCTCACATATCAGAACTATCAGAGCTACATCTGCTGCTACCACCACCGGATACATTAACTGACATCAATATCAGATTGGGACTGATACTGAGGCTATTTATCCTATCTTTAGGGAGAGGGAGCCTTGGGAATATGAACATTAGGGAAACGACGGTGCTGCTATCAGAGAGAGAAATCGCCTCTGACATGCTGACATTAAGTTAATGGGCGATGACTGAGATTCTGTTGAGTACAGAGGAAGGGATGTATGGAGGGAGGGAGAGAGGGTAGTGGTTATGATGGAGGTCTGTGGAGTACAGAGACAGGGATGGATGGAGGGAGGGATAGAGAGGTGGAGGGAGGAAGTGATAGAGGGATGATGGTGGCGAGGATGGAGGTCTGTGCTTTAAAGTATTTCATCTAAGTCTCTCCCTCTAGAGATCTGCTTCAGGTGACTGACAAATCTATAACCATCTACAGTCACATACATCAATTTGATAGAAACTAAATAGCATCTATTGTACTAAATATGGACATACAAAGCTTAGCATACATGTATGAGCGTGTACAGTACAGCTGCATCATGTGTACATTCTTCTTGTTAAAGGGATACTTCGGGATTTTGGCAATGAGGCCCTTTATCTACTCCCCCAGAGTCAGATGAACTCGTGGATATATTTTTATGTCTCTGTGTCCAGTATGAAGGAAGTTAGAGGTAGTTTTGTGAGCCAACGCTAACTAGCGTTAGCGCAATGACTGGAAGTCTATGGGTATCTGCTAGCATGCTAAAAAATCCCGAAGTATCCCTTTAATGGAAAACTATTTCCTAACCCAAGGGTAGAAAAATACAATGTTCCTATTTTCTCCATGCGTTGTGTTAACTGTGATGGAGTCTGAATGGCCTAGTGTTTTCACTGTGTGCTGTTCTTATCAAACATCTATTATGCTGCGATTACAGCAGTGATTTCCTCTCAGCATTACTGTGAAACTGGATTGGGAAGCGGAACAATACCCCCACTGTCTCCATTAGAAATGTATTATTTAAAGATGTCTCGGCCAAGTTTTTAATTTTTTTATATAGAGTGTCATGGCTCTATATCTCACTGCAGGTGCATGAGACATGAACCCTATGGAGTGGATTGGAGACAGAGGGCCCTTATAGATTTATGTAATATGAACTCTCACCACACACATGCCTGCATGCACACACACCCACTGTTTGTTTGCTGTTGTATTTTTGCTGTTGCCAGTGTATTCTGTCTGTGTTGTTCATTTTGTCTTACATTGTTTCTTTTTTTAAATGTATCCCCCGTCCCAACAGGAGGCCTTCTGTCTCTTGCCGTCATTGTAAGAATTTGTTCTTTGTTGACTTGCCAGGTTGAAAAAATGTTTTTTTATATATATATATTTTTTAAAGTCTCTCCTGATTTGACAAGATATACAGAGATTTGGTGAGAGATTGCAGTCCTGTCAGGGTTGAGAATGATGTGTGACTATGTGTATAAACAACCATCTCTGGTATAACCCAACTGTTGTCCAAATGATTACGTCACTGTGGCATACCCACAGAGAATTGATGGAGAAATTCTAATCAAGAGTCATAATAGTATTTTTTTTTTCAGGTGTAGATTTCTCATGTAAAAAAATGGGTTGGAAATACACTTGATCCCTGTTTCTGTCACGTTCGCTTACAGACGGGACAGACCAAGGCGCAGCGTGATATGCTTACATGTTTATTAAATATCAAACACAACGACAAAATAACAAACAAAACGAAACGTGAAGTCCAAGGCAACACAAGGCAACGCAACGCAACGCAACGCAACGCAACACAACACAACACAACACAACACAACACAACACAACACAACACAACACAACACAACACAACACAACACAACACAACACAACACAACACAACACAACACAACACAACACAACACAACACAACACGGAACAAGATCCCACAACCCACTAGTGCCAAAAGGCTGCCTAAGTATGGTCCCCAATCAGAGACAACGAGCGACAGCTGCCTCTGATTGAGAACCACACAGGCCAACATAGATCTATACATCCTAGATCTAAACCTAGAAAATACAACATCGAACATACTACACAGAAAAATACACACCCTGACTCAACAAATACGAGTCCCCAGAGTCAGGGCGTGACAGTCTGGTTAAGATGCAGCCTGGGCATGGTGGGTGAGATTTGTTCATGTTTCTCAGCACTGAGGGGAACTAATAAAAACGTGTGGATCAATAATCTCACTTATGAGCTTAGGAAGGATTCTGAGAGGAAGGGAGAGGTAGAGAAAATGAATCAGGGGTTGGTAGAGATAGAATAGAGAGTGATGAGAGAGAGAAGGGCTAGAGAGAGGACGATGTCAGTTTCAGTCAGACATCAGCAGTCACGCAACCCATCGGAGCAAAGTTCATCCTATCCATCTTAGCCATGCTATTAAGGCCCTGGGGCAAGACGTCTACTTCAGATTGGAGTTAACAGACAGCGGCCCATTCACAGAGACAGTTTATAGGGCACTGATGCTGTAATATACTGTAATATCTGCTTTTTGCTTTAGCTATTGGTAAATAATTGGTTTGAGTGTATAATTGCTATTGCTGTTGTCCCTGACTTTAACTAGTGATACTGACAAATCCTAACTCAGTATCAATGTTTGTAATGATGGGTCGGGTGTAGAAATACGATCGTCTCTAAGAGGAATCAAAGTATATACAGTATATTACTCTTTATTTACTAAGATAGTTAAACAGTTAAGGTACAAAATACCTTAATTTCACATCTATTGGTTTAGTTTTTTAATTACTGTCAAGTCAGTATTGCTTGCTGGACAGGGCACTGAGCAGGCACATACTCTAATGTTTGAAGTTTGGCTGCCTTCTAAATGAAGCTATTGATAATAGCAAGTCTGAACTCGTTTAAAATACACTTGTGCCAACGTTTTCCGTTTCAGCCCACTGTGAAAAGAAGATGGAGGCAATTCCAATAATGGGGAGGAGGAGGTTTGAGGAAGTGGAATTCATTGAGCCTGTCCACAGTTCAGCCCTCCATTGATTCCATGCCCAGGAAATAGTTGTCTGTGGAAAGAAACCTGGAAAATGGGCACATATATTAAACCAATCTGTTACTCTGCCAGACGCAGAGCACATTTGTATGTTTTTCATCAACCACATGAAGGACAGGCTCTAAAGTATCTTAACAAATACACTTCAGGTAGTCAGAGGGCTGCTTATAGGAGATAATTGCTTTGCATGTCTCTCGTACTAGACAGACAGGTCTCTTGAACTGTCAAATAAATGTTTTATCTCAGTCAGATCACCTGCATTGAAAGAAAAAATATCTGTACATAAAACAACATTGAGCTACATGAGCTCTAAGTCAAATTCCTGACTGAGTTCATAGGACATAATGTCGTACATAGTGAGTCCTGGCCCAGGTCCATCTGTGGTGGCGATAGATAGTGGATCTTAGTGTCAGAGGAACAGCGTAACAGCAGGTTAGGAAAATGGCAGCTGCCTCTGCAGCCCACTAATGCCCATCAGCAAGGAGGAATGCACAGCAGAACAGGTGAGAGAGAGTAGTGCCATTACCCTTCACCCATATGACACCTTATGAGCTGCTATATGTCCTTTTAATCTACTAAATCGCAAGGCCAGATGACAATGACTTTACACTATTAGCACTGTAGCGTATGGAGTCCATATGGAGCTCTAGGGCTGGATTTCAACCAATTGCGGATAGTCGCAGAAGAGTGTCAGATTTGGAAGTGCAGGAATATCACTGTCAATGGATAGCATTCTGGGCTCTGATCTCATACATTTTACATACTAAACACTGTATTAAACCTTTAAAATTGTAGGACTAGTATGCCATATCATTTGAAATTTAGTACAGTACATCAATGGGTCAAATAATGGAAAACAGATTCCGTACCAGTGTTTAATATGACGATGTATTGACAGAATAATTCAATACATAGCCAATGGAAGAGCTACAGTGCTTTAAGAAAGTATTCACACCACTTGACTTTTTCCACATTTTGTTGTGTTTCAGCCTGGATTTAAAATGGATTATATTGAGATTTTGTGTCGCTGGCCTATACCCCATAATGTCAAAGTGGAATTATGTTTTTAGAAATGTTTACAAATTAACAAAAAATAAAACGCTGAAATGTCTGGAGTCACTAAGTATTCAACCCCTTTGTTATGGCAAGCCTAAATAAGTTCAGGAGTAAACGCTTGCTTAACAAGTCACATAATAAGTTGCACGGACTCACTCTGTGTGCAATAATAGTGTTTAATATGATTTTTGAAAGACTACCTCATCTCTGTACCCCAAACATACAATTTTCTGTAAGGTCCCTCAGTCGAGCAGTGAATGTCAAACAAAGATTCAACCACAAAGACCAGGGAGGTTTTCCAATGCCTCGCAAAGAAGGGCACCTATTGGTAGATAAAAAAAGCCCCAAAAAAGCACTTTGGATGGGTGTATCAATACACCCAGTCACTAGAAAGATACAGGCATCCTTCTTAACTCAGTTGCCCGAGAGGAAGGAAACTGCTCAGGGATTTCGCCATGAGGCCATTGGTGACTTTAAAACAGTCAGAGTTTAATGGCTGTGATAGGAGAAAACTGAGGATGGATCAACAACATTGTAGTTACTCCACAATACTAACCTAAATGACAGAGTGAAAAGGAGGAAGCCTGTCCAGAATAAAAATCAGTGGTGGAAAAAATTACCAAATGTCATACTTGAGTAAAAGTATAGATACCTTAATAGAAAGTTATTCAAGTAAAAGTGAAAGTCAGTAAAATACTACTTGAGTAAAAGTCTAAAAGTATTTGGTTTTAAATATACTTAAGTATCAAAGGTAAATGTAAATCCTAAAAAATACTTAAGTATCAAAAGTAAAAGTAAAAGTATAAATCATTTAAAATTCCTATTATTTAGCAAAGCAGATGGCACAATTGTCTTGTTTTTAAAAATGTTGGATAGCCAGGGGCACACTCCAACACTCATTTTTTACAAAAGATGCATTTGTGTTTAGTGAGTCTGCCAGACCAGAGGCAGTAGGGATGACCACGTGTTTACATTGACATTTTAGTCATTTAGCAGACGCTCTTATCCAGAGCGACTTACAGTTAGTGAATATATATATTTTTTTATACTGGCCCCCCGTGGGAATCGAACCCACAACCCTGGCGTTGCAAACGCCATGCTCTATCAACTGAGCTACATCCCTGCCGGCCATTCCCTCCCCTACCCTGGACGACGCTGGGCCAATTGTGCGCCGCCCAGTCGCGGCCGGCTGCGACAGAGCCTGGATTCGAACCAGGATCTCTAGTGGCACAGTTAGCACTGCGATGCAGTGCCTTAGACCACTGCACCACTCAGGAGACTCTCTTGATAAGTGTGTGAATTTGACTATTTTCCTGTCCTGCTAGGCATAAAAAATGTAATGAGTACTTTTGGTTGTCAGGGAAAATGTATGAAGTAAAAAGTTCAATATTTTCTTTAGGAATGTAGTGAAGTAAAAGTAAAAGCTGTCAAAAATATAAATAGTAAAGTAAAATACAAATACCCCAAAAAACTATTGAAGTAGTACTTTAAAGTATTTTTACATAAGTACACTGATAAAAATATTCCAAAACATACATCCTGTTTGCAATAAGGCACTAAAGAAAAACTGCAAAACAAATTGGCAAAGAAATTAAATTGATGTCCTGAATACAAAGTGTTATGTTTGGGGCAAATCCAACACAACACAGCACTGAGTACCACTCTTCATATTTTCAAGCATGGTGGTGGCTGCATCATGTTATGGGTATGCTTGTCATCGGCAAGGACTAGGGAGTTGTTTTTAGGACAAAAATAAACGGAATAGAGCTAAGCACAGGTAGAATTCTAGAGGAAAACCTGGTTCAGTCTGCTTTCCAACAAACACGGAGACAAATTCACCTTTCAACAGAACAATAACCTAAAACACAAGGCCAAATTTACTCTGGAGTTGCTTACCAAGACGACAGTGAATGTTCCTGAGTGACCTAGTTACAGTTTTGACTTAAACTGGCTTGAAAATCTATGGCAAGACTTGAAAATGGCTGTCTAGCAATGATCAACAACCAAGAGCTTGAAGAACAATCCAGGTGTGCAAAGCTCTTAGACTAACAGCTGTATTTGCTGCCAAAGGTGATTCTAACATGTATTGACTCAGGGGTGTGAATACTTATGGACATTTGATATTTCTGTATTTCATTTTAATAAATGTGCGAACATTTCTAAAAACATGTTTTCACATTGACATTATGGGGTATTGTCCATTTTGAATTCAGGCTGTAGCACAATAAAATGTGGAATAAGTCAAGGGGTATGAATACTCTCTGAAGGCACTTTGTGGCCCTGTGTGAGTCTGATGGGGTTTAAAGTGAGGAGATGAAAGGGTAGAGCAGTGTTGGGTGCCCAGGTCTCTCTCTCTCTCACCCCCCCACCCACCCCTCTTGCTCTCCCTCTTTCTTTTGATCAATTAAAATCCCTGTTAGGCATCTCCAGGGGAGCGTGGGCCTGTGAATATCAATGCATCAGAGGAGATATCTCCTTTAATCTCTCTCACTCCCTCTCGTTTTCTTTCGTTCTTTCTCTCTCTCTTTCTCTCTCCCTTCCACCTCCCTCTCTCTCTCTCCACTCGGCAGCACACATGAAAAGGTTAATGAATCGAGAGTGAAGTCTCTCTGCCTGTAGACAGTGTATTGAAGAACGATGGAGAGTGGATAGGTCATTGTAAAGGCAATGTAAGGAATGGGTTGTTAGTCTACTCTACTGTTACGAAATGCCACTACTAATCAATCATCTAATCCATTTTGCCTCTCCATTTAAATCATTGTGTTACGGTGAACATACTGAATGAATCATTACTTAAAAGAGCTTTCATGATATATCTCCTGCCTGCCGTGTGTAGCCTATCTGAAAGTGAAGCAGATGATTTAGAGGCCATATCGTCCCTTCTGTTTACTGTAAAGTCTGAGCTATTGCGTATGTGCAATACACAAAACGGACAACAGAACAGAGCAGTCCAGAACAAAACAAGTGTGACAACAACAGATCAGATGTTTTGAAACATCCACCTCTTCTATGATTTTGATAGTAAATATTCCATTGATCCAAACGTAAAACACGACCCAACCCTCCAACCCCCCCAAACCCCACAGCCCAGTATGTCGCTCCAGGCCCTGTGATATGAATTATTAAATACAGTAGTGTTCGCACATTTTAATGAATATTCAGACCTTTTTTACTCCCTCGCCGTCCGTCCCATCCACTGTCAACATCTGTATTCATGTGGCATGGAGGTTGGTGAGGCTGGCATCCGTTGACATGCACACACAGGGTCTGGCCAGGTAAGAGAAGACAGACATATGGATCGAATACCTGAGACAGACAGTGATTGGGGACTGAGGAGAGGGGTATGTAGGAAATAAGAGCAAGAGAGAGTAGCAACCATCAAGTGCAACTTTGATGTGGCAAAAGCTGTTGTAATAAAGCAATAAAGCAGAATTGTAAAAATTATAATCAATCATTCTACAGTAAAATGGTCAAAACATCCCTGAGGCAGACTTCACATGTTCATAATCGTACACACCTGTCAAGTAAATAAATTCTATGACCCCCTGCCTGATTTATGCTGTTCTATTTTGGTCATTTAGCAGACACTCTTATCCAGAGAGATTAGTGTTAAGCGCCTTGCTCAAGGGGACATTGACAGATGTTTCTCTAAGTCAGCTTGGGGTTTCAAACAAGCAACCTTTCAGTTATTGGCCCAACGCTCTTGACCGCTAAGCTACCTGCCCTGGTTCATATAGTTTTTTTTATTTTATTTTTATTTCACCTTTATTTAACCAGGTAAGCCAGTTGAGAACAGGTTCTCATTTACAACTGCGACCTGGCCAAGATAAAGCAAAGTAGTGCAATAAAAACAACACAGAGTTACATATGGGGTAAAAAAAAACCATAAAGTCAGAAATACAACAGAAAATATATATACAGTGTGTGCAAATGTAGCAAGTTATGGAGGTAAGGCAATAAATAGGCTATAGTGCAGAATAATTACAATAGTATTAACACTGGAATGCTAGATGTGCAAGAGATTATGTGCAAATAGAGATACTGGGGTGCAAAAGAGCAAAATAAATAACAATATAGGGATGAGGTAGTTGGGTGGGCTAATTTCAGATGGGCTGTGTACAGGTGCAGTGATCGGTAAGGTGCTCTGACAACTGATGCTTAAAGTTATTGAGGGAGATAAGAGTCTCCAGCTTCAGAGATTTTTGCAATTCGTTCCAGTCATTGGCAGCAGAGAACTGGAAGGAATGGCGGCCAAAGGAGGTGTTGGCTTTGGGAATGACCAGAGAGATATACCTGCTGGAGCGCAGACTACGGGTGGGTGCTGCTATGGTGACCAATGAGCTAAGATAAGGCGGGGATTTGCCTAGCAGTGATTTATAGATGGCCTGGAGCCAGTGGGTTTGACGACGAACATGTAGTGAGGACCAGCCAACAAGAGCGTACAGGTCACAGTGGTGGGTAGTGTATGGGGCTTTGGAGACAAAACGGATGGCACTGTGATAGACTACATCCAATTTGCTGAGTAGAGTGTTGGAGGCTATTTTGTAAATGACATCGCCGAAGTCAAGGATCGGTAGGATAGTCAGTTTTACGAGGGCATGTTTGGCAGCATGAGTGAAGGAGGCTTTGTTGCGAAATAGGAAGCCGATTCTAGATTTAACTTTGGATTGGAGATTCTTTATGTGAGTCTGGAAGTTGAGTTTACAGTCTAACCAGACACCTAGATATTTGTAGTTGTCCACATACTCTAGGTCAGACCCGTCGAGAGTGGTGATTCTAGTCGGGTGGGCGGGTGCTAGCAGCGTTCGATTGAAAAGCATGCATTTAGTTTTACTAGTGTTTAAGAGCAGTTGAAGGCTACTGAAGGATTGTTGTATGGCATTGAAGCTCGTTTGGAGGTTTGTTAACACAGTGTCCAATGAAGGGCCAGATGTATACAAAATGGTGTCGTCTGCGTAGAGGTGGATCTGAGAGTCACCAGCAGCAAGAGCGACATCATTGATATACACGGAGAAAAGTGTCGGCCCAAGAATTGAACCCTGTGGCACCCCCATAGAGACTGCCATAGGTCCAGACAACAGGCCCTCCGATTTGAAACACTGAACTCTATCTGAGAAGTAGTTGGTGAACCAGGCGAGGCAGTCATTTGAGAAACCAAGGCTATTTAGTCTGCCAATAAGAATGCGGTGGTTGACAGAGTCGAAAGCCTTGGCCAGGTCGATGAAGACGGCTGCACAGTACTGTCTATTATCAATCGCGGTTATAATATCGTTTAGGACCTTGAGCGTGGCTGAAGTGCACCCGTGACCAGCTCGGAAACCGGATTGCATAGCGGAGAAGGTACGGTGGTATTCGAAATGGTCGATGATCTGTTTGTTAACTTGGCTTTCGAATACTTTCGAAAGGCAGGGCAGGATGGATATAGGTCTGTAGCAGTTTGGATCTAGAGTGTCACCCCCTTTGAAGAGGGGGATGACCGCGGCAGCTTTCCAATCTCTGGGGATCTCAGACGTTATGAAAGAGAGGTTGAACAGACTAGTAATAGGGGTTGCGACAATTTCGGCGGCTAGTTTTAGAAAGAAAGGGTCCAGATTGTCTAGCCCAGCTGATTTGTAGGGGTCCAGATTTTGCAGCGCTTTCAAAACATCAGCTGTCTGAATTTGTGTGAAGGAGAAGCGGGGGGGGCATGGGCAAGTTGCAGCAGAGGGTGCAGAGTTGGTGGCCGGGTTAGTGGTAGCCAGATGGAAAGCATGGCCAGCTGTAGCAAAATGCTTGTTGAAATTCTCGATTATTGTAGATTTATCGGTGGTGATAGTGTTTCCTAGCCTCAGTGCAGTGGGCAGCTGGGAGGAAGTGCTCTTATTCTCCATGGACTTTACAGTGTCCCAAAACTTTTTGGAGTTAGTGCTACAGGATGCAAATTTCTGTTTGAAAAAGTTAGCCTTTGCTTTCCTGACTGCTTGTGTATATTGGTTCCTAACTTCCCTGAAAAGTTGCATATCGCGGGGGCTATTTGATGCTAATGCTGTACGCCACAGGATGTTTTTGTGCTGGTCAAGGGCAGTCAAGTCTGAGGAGAACCAGGGGCTATATCGGTTCTTAGTTCTGTATTTTTTGAATGGGGCATGTTTATTTAAGATTGAGAGGAAATTACTTTTAAGGAACAACCAGGCATCCTCTACTGACGGAATGAGATCTATATCCATCCAGGATACCTGGGCCAGGTCAATTAGGAAGGCCTCCTCGCTAAAGTGTTTTAGGGAGCGTTTGACAGTGATGAGGGGTGGTCGTTTGACCGCGGACCCGTTACGGACGCAGGCAATAAGGCAGTGATCGCTGAGATCCTGGTTGAAGACAGCTGAGGTGTATTTAGAGGGTATGTTAGTCAGGATGATATCTATGAGGGTACCCATGTTTACGGATTTAGGGTTGTACCTGGTAGGTTCGTTGATAATTTGCGTGAGGTTGAGGGCATCTAGCTTGGATTGTAGGATGGCTGGGGTATTAAGCATATCCCAATTTAGGTCACCAAGCAGTACAAACTCTGAGGATAAATGGGGGGCAAGAATAGTTGATTCTCTTCGGCTTGCTTTGCGTGCCACAAGTCCATTAAATGTCTCTAAAGCGCTGCACACAGCACAATATTCAACACAGTTCACTGCTTCAATAAATTATGCATTGAATTCAGATCCCTGGGAATTTCAATTACAGGTGCATCTTGGATGAGTGTTACTTGAATATGGGAGTAAGGCTCCCCCTAGTGTTAAACACTCCTTTAAACCGTGTGAGAATTAAACAGTAGATTAGATCAAATCAAATCAAATGTTATTTGTCACAAATCCGCCGACTACAACAGGTGTAGACTTTACCTTGAAATGCTTCCTTACAAGCCCTTTCCCAACAATGCAGAGTTAAAAAGTAAGAAAAGATTAGCAAATAAAAAACTAAAGGAAATAGTAACACTAACGAGAGGCTGTATACAAGGAGTACCGGTACCGAGTCAATGTGCAGGGGTACAAGGTAGTTGAGGTAATTGAGGTAATATGTACATGTACTGTCGGTAGGGTTCAAAGTGACTAGGCAATCAGGATAGATAATAAACAGAGTAGCAGCAGCGTATGTGAAGAGTTGAAAGAGTGTCTATGTGTGTGTGTGTGGTGTATATATGCATGTGTGTGTGTTTTGTGTGTGTGAGCGTATGTAGTGTGTGAGTGTGTGTGTTGGAGTGTCAGTGTAGTATGTGTGAGTGTGTGGGTAGAGCCCAGTGAGTGTGTGTAGTCAGTGCAAATAAAACTACAAAGAAACACCTTTGATAGAGTACACCCACACACCCACACACACGTCAATGCATAATAATACATGTTGTCATCACTACTGCTCAGTGCCTTATTTCAACTAGAGTAATTCAGCTATTTGTCTGCTATTACTGAGGCGTCGTCCTCACCTTTTCTCTCCTTGTCTCCAGGGGCTGTTTGTACCCTAAGCTCCAATTGCCTGGATGTCATCAATCACAGTCCAACTCTGTATGGAGGTCAGGTCCACAAGGGACCTACCTCACCTCCATCATACTACAACCCTTGGAGGGACAGTAATAATCGGATCACTCAAGGCCTGCACATAGCCTCTACGTCCATTGAGTGCTAGGAAGAATGTATCATTCATTCAAATAACTTATAAATGTTACACATACTTGACATTCCCAAACATAGAATATGCATTACTGTAAGTGGGATGGACATGATATCTATAGTTATCATGCCATCTAATGGTACATTTGATTATGACTGCTGGAACATGTATTTACTCCCATTCCACTCCAATCCAGTAGGTGGCAGGATTGTACAAAGCCAATAAACCTCATAAACAGTTGATTAAAACGAACAAAACTATATAACACTGCAACAAGATGTTTCAATGAAAACTTTAATCTTCTTCTAAAATGATAATGTTATTCAGATCTTACAATTGTACACACCGGCATGCTTTATATGCCTCTTAAATGTCAATTTATCTCCCAAAATAATTTGCGGAACATTTAACAGTTAACAACAGTTATTTTGGATTAAAACCTTTTAAATCCTGGTGGAAGATATCTGTGGGAGAGTGTTTTTGGTTTGAGGTCAGATTATTTCAGAAAGTCCTTGTAATATCTGTAACATCTTTGTTACTGTAACATTGAAAGACTCAATTTGGCACTAACCAATCCCTGTGGAAAAATGGGATTGAGAGAAATCAGTGTACACTGAAAATAAGTAGTAGTAGTCCCCAGTATGGCCAGCAGCTACTGTCCTCCATGTCTGTATGGGCCTTATCAATGCCCTGTAGTACTGGGTATTACTGGGTTACAAGAGGGTAAATGTCAGACCTGGGTCCAATACTTCAAATACTTGAGGTGCACTTAATTTAGCTTGACTAGCATGCAGGTTGGGTGGAGTTTGCACTTTTGCTACTATTCTATTGGTTCCATTGTACCAGACAAGCAAAGCACACCTCAAGAATTTGACATAGACACAGGTCTGAATCATTATAATTACAGATTATCTAACAGGCACACTGCGGAGACTGACTGACTACTGATGTCTCTCAGTAGACTGAATATACACAATTCCCACTACCTTCTCCACCTATTCTATTCTCTAAAGGTATTCCTAGGGTATTCCCTAGGGTTAGGGTTAGGGGCAGGCAGCCTTGATATTCAACCACACTAATGTTCAAATTCCTCTTCACAGACACTCTGAAGGCTGGGAGGCTTAAAGAGACTCTCCTCACAGACCCTCATCACTGTGACATCACGTCAATGACCAATCAAAACACAGGAAATGTTGTCAGAGGCAGCACTATACGACTTTTAGAGAATACAAAATAAACAACAACATTCAAGTAATCCCATGGTCTGAAAAATACAAAGTAGAACCATTAAACATTTCAAACCTTACCCATATACTTAGGTATAAAACAATTAAAATCTTAATAATTATAATAACATAATAATAATAATAATGCCAGTTTGTGATGCCATTATTATGTAGTAGCAACTTCCAAGGAGGTAAACAAAATGGCATGCACAACAATGTTGAATAATAAAGATAAATAAAAATAATACAAAATCATATCCAATATATTCCTAATAATCATAAATAATGGATGTTTGTCTCATAGAGATAGATAGAGGACTCATCTTTGTATCTGTGCCATAATGGTATATGTGACTGCACCGGGATCTCCATTTTAGAGTAGTCAATTTTCTTCTCAATTTCTGTTTGAAAAAAAAGTGAAATACTAGTATTGGTGATTTACCACAACCTGCAGTTCTAGAATCCTGAACAAAGTATTGTGTGTAATGTATTTATTGTGGCCACTAGATGGCGGTAAAGCTATTTACAAACCATAGGCAACCCAATTTGAAGAAGTAGAAGTCAACGCTCTGATCATTGGCTGATCGCTCCCAAGCCATAGGAATCCCAGTTGATTCATTCAATGGTTGAAAACCTCAATGGCAATTTCCATGCTAAAACGGGTTGTATTCATTTAGATTCCTCTATCTATCTCTATGGTGTATCTCTCTCAGCACGACCAGGCAGGTTAGTGGGGAATGGAGGGAGGCAGAACAACATAAAAACATTTCAATTTCCCAGGTCATATTCGACCACTGGTAGACGCTGAATAAATAAAACAAGGTCAAGTACTAAAGTCCATCTGTCTTGGTTTTCAGAACGGTCATCTTAACACATTACAGCTGTTTTTACAATACCTAACAGTAGTTTTAGTGTTTTAACCATATAAAGTCAACCAAACCAAACCCACCCCTGTGAGGTGTCCACAATAACAGAAACACAACCACACACACACCCACCAGCACGGTAAGAAATTGCACATTCAACACTCCTTGGTGCCATAAAGGACTGTTAAAACATTAATGTAATGTAAACATAAACAGAGAAATGCACAAATGTCATTCATTCATATTGCATTGAATATGGCTCAGATTTTTTTTACTATTCTCTCTCAAGCATACCGCACACACACACACCCTCTCTCCCGCTGTCTCTCTATCACACAAACACACACATGCACGCACACACAAGTCTAAAAGAACTGAACACACACAAATACACACACACAGTCTGTAGGTATGTACAGTCGTGGTCAAAGGTTTTGAGAATGACAAAACTGAGTCTGCTGCCTCAGTTTTGATGATGGCAATTTGCATATACTCCAGAATGTCACGAAGAGTGGTCAGATGAATTGCAATTAATTGCAAAGTCCCTCTTTGCCATGAAAATGAACTTAATCCCACAAAAACATTTCCACTGTATTTCAGCCCTGCCACAAAAGGACCAGCTGCCATCATGTCAGTGATTATCTCGTTAACACAGGTGAGAGTGTTGACGAGGACAAGGCAGGTGTGAGTGCATCTGCACGCACAGTGAGGCGAATACTTTTGGAGGATGGCCTGGTGTCAAGAAGGGCAGCAAAGAAGCCACTTCTCTCCAGGAAAAACATCAGGGACAGACTGATATTCTGCAAAAGGTACAAGGATTGGACTGCTGAGGACTGGGGTAAAGTCATTTTCTCTGATGAATCCGCTTTCCGATTGTTTGGGGCATCCGGAAAACACCTTGTCCGGAGAAGACAAGGAGAGCGCTACCATCAGTCCTGTGTCATGCCAACAGTAAAGCATCCTGAGACCATTAATGTGTGGGGTTGCTTCTCAGCCAAGGGAGTGGACTCACTCACAATTTTGCCTAAGAACACAGCCATGAATAAAGAATGGTACCAACACATCCTCCGAGAGCAACTTCTCCCAACCATCCAAGAACAGTTTGGTGACGACCAATGCCTTTTCCAGCATGATGGAGCACCTTGCCATAAGGCAAAAGTGATAACTAAGTGGCTCGGGGAACAAAACATCGACATTTTGGGTCCATGGCCAGGAAACTCCCCAGACCTTAATCCCATTGAGAACTTGTGGTCGATCCTCAAGAGGCGGGTGGACAAAAAAACAAAACACAAATTCTGACAAACTCCAAGCATTGATTATGCAAGAATGGGCTGCCATCAGTCAGGATATGGCCCAGAAGTTAATTGACAGCATGCCAGGGCGGATTGCAGAGGTCTTGAAAAAGAAGGGTCAACACTGCAAATATTGACTCTTTGCATAAACTTAATGTAATTGCCAATAAAAGCCTTTGACACTTATGGAATGCTTGTAATTATACTTCAGTATACCATAGTAACATCTGACAAAAATATCTCATAACACTGAAGCAGCGAACTTTGTGAAGACCAATACTTGTGTCATTCTCAAAACTTTTGACCACGACTGTACATGCAGCTCTGGTAGAGCTCTAGGTTGGGTGTGTAAGGGGTCCCCAAGGCTGCATGGAGAATCTGTCTGTCTCTCTTTTCGTTGTCTGCCTAGCTGTCTGTCCACTCATCTCAGTCCCACACTGGCCTCCGGGGGAGTCTTAGAATTGGGTGTCTACAAGCCTAGCAGTGTTGGTGGGATAGCAGTAGTGGTATCCTAGTGTAGCAGTGTTGGTGGGATAGCAGTAGTGGTATCCTAGTGTAGCAGTGTTGGTGGGATAGCAGTAGTGGTATCCTAGTGTAGCAGTGTTGGTGGGATAGCAGTAGTGGTATCCTAGTGTAGCAGTGTTGGTGGGATAGCAGTAGTGGTATCCTAGTGTAGCAGTGCTCGTAGTATGGAGGGTGCTGGGTGCTGTCCCTGCCTCACATTGCTGTGTGTCTTTGGCACACATCTGAATGATTCACAAAGGCCTTCTGGGAAAATACATATGTTGAAACTATGTTTAGTACGTGGTTTAACCGTGGTTGAACCGCATTGGTACAGTATGTAAGGCTGCAGGGCCGCACTGAGAGAGGGTCTGTGTGTCTGTGAACCCTCACCTCTGATCCCTGATCCCTGACCCCTGACCCCTAACCCCCGGAACCCTAACCTAGCCTGGACCCTGGCATTCAGTGAACAACAGGCAACTCCATACCCCAACACTCCCATAGGTTTACAATCAATCAATAAATTAATAAATTAATAAAACCAATAATAAATAATGATTTCTATTAAATTCTATCCTGTGCAGGATAGGACAGAGTAATGCTGATTATGGAGTCTAAAGCGCGTCAGGCTGCTCCTGTCTGTCGGTCCATCCGTCTGTCCATCCCTCAGTCAATCTATGGAGGTGAAGGGGGCTTAACTCTCTCCTCCATCTCTCCTCCTCTTCTCCCTGTCTTCCCCTCTCTCCGAGTGTAGCATTTTTTCCTCTCTCTCTCTCTCGCTCTCTCTCATACAGCAGTCTCCAGATCTTCGTGGGAGACAGTGGTAGGGTGCTGTTTGCTGGTCAGGTAGGAGGCCAGCTCTTGGTCCCCCGCGTTACGAGCTTGTTCCACTGGCGTCTTACCCTGTGAACACACACAGACACACACACACGTTTGTGGTTACTTACACTCCACTAAACAAACTCTCTCTTATGTGCTCGCTTGCCTTTGTGCGTGCGTGTCTGTGTGTGTTTGTGCGGTACAAGTGTGTGTGTGTGTACTGTGTGTGTGTGTGAGTGGTGCAGTGTCTGTGTGTGTGTGTGTGTGTTAGGTTCTAACCTTGAAGTTGGTCTTGATGATGGAAGCTCCGGAGTCCATGAGAAGACGACACACAGCGTGATGCTTCTGAGAGGCCGCTTTGTGCAAGGCAGTGTCTCCTCTGAAAACACACACATGAGCACACACTTCACGCAAGCTACAGGCTGCCTGATCAGTTTGAGGTATAGCAAAGTTACATTAGGCACAGAAACAAGACATTCTTCAATGTTAAGACCCTCAGATAGACAACAAAGCCATCAGACAGTGGGTGACTTACGTTTCTCTATCGGTTAAATCCAGGAGCACCTTTGACCCTAAAAGAAAGTAAACAGAGCAAACATTTTAGGTTTGCAAAAAAGCTCATTTGACGGATGCAATAAGAAGCAACACACACACACACACACACACACACACACACACACACACACACACAGGCACACACTCACCGTGCTCCAGTATGAAGCAGACCAGTTCAGTGTGTCCGTGCTGGGAGGCCAGGTGTAGTGCACTACAACCCCTAGAATCCCTCACCAGAAGGCTGGTCCCACGAAAGAAGCTGCCCGACAACTGAAAGAGAACCAGGAAGAACAAAGTTATAATAGAAACATATGTATCAACTTCAGTAGTGCATATTACATCAGGAATGACTTTGAGCTTTTTCTAGTATGACACTCAGAGGTTTGCTAGGGACAAGGTAGAGATATCTAACCGTAGTCAGGTCCCCAGAGCAGGCAGCCGTCAACAGTGCTAGAGAACACACACACCACTATCAGTTAGACAATGTTATAGGGTTACACATGAGTTAACAGGAATCATTCCCACTGTAAGGCAGGGTTTTTATAGATGAACAACATGGGTTTAGAAATGTTCTTCTTTCAAAAGATGCAAAATATCCCACCTTGTTCCTCAGATGTCAGAGGGCTCCTGTATCAGAAAGACAAATAGATGAGAGGACTGCAACTCTCAACATGAAATAACATTATAGGTGTGTGTGTGTGTGTGTGTGTGTGTGTGTGTGTGTGTGTGTGTGTGTGTGTGTGTGTGTGTGTGTGTGTGTGTGTGTGTGTGTGCGTGCGAGTGAGTGTTTTGCGGGTCTGTGTGTGTATGCATGTGTTTACACATCTGTGTATGTGAGTGTGTGGGTCTTTCTCTCTCTCCCTTTTTCTCTGTCTCTCACCCAGAGTTGGGCTCCACCACCAGGTCAGGCATTTCTGTGGCCTGTCCCCCCGCTAGTCCATCGTGGTCCAGGATAAACACCTCTTCCTGGCAGATTTCTGTCACATAGTGCAGGTGCTCCTGGGCCTTGTCTATACGGTAGAAACGGTCCGCAGACGTAGCTGGGGAAAGGACACTTTGTTTAGAGAGAACAGTTTACTGTCACACAGTCAATGTTTTACAGTCACACTGTTATACCGCGTTACCAAACCTTATTTAGAGACTTCAGAGTTCCACTTTACATGAGGAATAACGGCTGGAGATGTGCGTATATACAAGTAGGCTAAAGCTCTGGCTCATTTACAGAAATGCTGATTCATGTTTTGACCCTAGGTGAGTGATGTCACTGAGTGATGTCACTCACAGTCCAGGAAGCTCCAGTTAGGGGACAGTCTGTGAGCGGAGCCAGGTCGCGGTAGACCTCGACACTCATCCTACAGAAAGGGGAGGGAAGGGATGGGCAGTTCAATAATGACTCATTGATAACATAGTCAAACCTAATAGATTGAAAGATAGACAGATAGGAACCTGGTAATGCACTCGGTGGCCAGCAGATGGAGCCTGATGAAGATCCTGTTAGAAACAGGAAACCCAGCAGTGTTTCAGAAAATAGAACAACCATCATAGTCAAATCATATTGGTGTGAGTGTGTGTCTGCCTGTGTGTGCATGTGTGTATGCAAGCATGTCGTGTGTGTGTGCGCATGTGTGTGTGTTCTCACCTCCTGTAGCCTGTCTATGTAGAGTCTACAGGTCTCCAGGTCACAGTCCCCTCTCACCACCACAATCCCCACAGCGATCGCTGCAACACACACACACACGTACACACTTTATTAATGTCTTTCCTAGCTGCAGGACACACATGGACGCTTCATCAAAGACACACACACACACTCACAGATGTCTCGGAGTCGTTCCTTGTCGAACTGTAGTCTGTCGTAGTCCTGCAGACTGATACGGTTGACTCTGAGGCGCAGGCGCTCGGGGACAGCATGGGGGCTGCAGGAACACATACACACGCACGTTGAAACGTCTCAATCAACATTACGTATTCCTTTATTTAATTTTTTTCTGTTCAGTACCGGAACAAATAGGATGTGTGTATTTTCCCTTTTGCATTGATTGTGATCTAGCTATGCCAGGATAGAGTACACTGTGCTACATATACTGTAGCCACAACAGTACAGAGCAGGACAGGGTGGACTCACACAGAGACAGACACCAGGAGACAGCACAACAACAGGTTAGAAGGGTTCAGCATGCAGCAGCAACCGTATACTTTAGACATTAGACACACTTCCTGTATACGGTACACAACACACACATAAACACAAACAAATAACGTAACTCTCTTTTTCTCACTCAGTTTCTCTCCATCTTTCTCTCTCTCAGACACTCTCTCAAACACACACACACACACACACACACACACACACACACACACACACACACACAGGGTTCAGGTACTTACACAGAGAAGGAGTCAGGGGGAGCAGAAAGACGGCGCAGGTCTGCTGCACACACTTTCTGAATACTGCAGTCGTACACACACACAACAGGGTAGGGCGAGTGAGGGGAAAAACACCGGCCCAGAGGGGAGACAGGTAAATATCAAGGAAAGAGAGAGGGACAGAGGAGTAGACATGAAGGTGAGAATAGAGGGAAGAAAGAAAACATGAAAAGGAGAGGAGGGGATGAAGACATGGAGGAAGCCTATGACAGACAGTAGTATTGCAGAACACTGAGACAACAACACAGCTTTAGTTACTGTAGATGAGTAGAACCACACTGTGTAAAGAACAACACACACAGTGGCAGCTAGATACACACACAGGTATTAGTGCTGTTGGGACGATCTGGTAACAGGTGGTAGTAAGCGGAACAGATGGTTAGAGGAGAAACTAACAGTGTGAAGGGAATATAATGAGAGACATCCCTGAATAAGACCAAGAAACAGAACTGTGGGTGGGTGTGTACAGAGCAGTGGGTTTACACCTTGAGAGATGTTACACTAAGGCAGCGCCTAGTTTGAACCTGTTTCTCCTTGGTGTATGCTTCTTTCCAATAGAAGGCAAGCACGGCATCGAAACTAGCACTGGTTATCTTTCTCGTAATCGGTGTAAACGTACACTTAGACCCATTCATAGTGTCCATTCTGTAGCCCTGGGAGCTATGTGACTCACAGCAGGACTCTGAGGCCTTTACCCTTCTGTACACCGCTGGCTTAGTTCCACAGGAAGAGGGAGTGTGTGTGATTCACTGAGTCAGCTCGGGGATTCGAACCAGCGACCGTTCGGTTACTGGTCTTAACTGCTAGGCTACCTGCCACCATTCTAGTTAGAGAGTGTATGTTTGATTCACTCGTTGAGTGAGGGCAGTGAGGTTTTGATCCCTAGTTCTATGTTGGCCTATATTCTTTTTACATTTTACATTTTACATTTTAGTCATTTAGCAGACGCTCTTATCCAGAGCGACTTACAGGAGCAATCAGGGTTAAGTGCCTTGCTCAAGGGCACATTAACGTCATTTAGCAGACGCTCTTAGCCAGAGCGACTCACAAATTGGTGCGTTCACCCTATAGCCAGTGGGATAACCACTTTACAATTTGGGGGGGGGGGGGGTTAGAAGGAATACTTTAGAGGAGTATTCTTGGTGTGTGTGTGTGTGTGTGACTCACTCATTGAGCAGGGGTACTGAGGTTCGTCTCTTGCTCTTCTGTACCATGTTGGCCTGGTTGCGTAGGGAGATCCGGAGGGTTGAGGGGGCCAAGCGACACGGCTCTCCATCCACCTACATCCATACACACACACACACATTACATATCAAATACAGTCTGATTGGCGGTTGTATCCCTGTCGTCTAGGACTGTGTTGTATTTCTGTAGCATGGGCCTGTGTTGTATTTCTGTAGCATGGGCCTATGTTGTATCTCTGTATAGTGTGGCTCTGTGTTATACACTCACAGGCCAGTTTATTAGGTTCACCCATCTAGTACCGGGTCAGACCCCCCTTTGCCTCCAGAACAGCCTGAATTCTTTGGGGCCTTCTACTACGTGTCGGAAATGTTCCACAGGGATGTTGGTCCATGCTGACGCGGTGGCATCATGCTCTATTGGGTTGAGTTCTGGGGACTGCGCAGGCCACTCAAGTAAACTGAACTCGCAGTCATGTTCCAGGCAATGTTTTTCCACTCCTCAATTGTCCAGTGTTGGTGATCGCGTGCCCACTGGAGCCGCTTCTTCTTTTTAGCTGATAGGAGTGGAACCCTATGTGGTCGTCTGCTGCAATAGCCCATCTGTGACACTGATGTTGTGCGTTCCGAGATGCCGTTCTGCACACACACGTTCTGCACTGTTTTGTCTGTTTGTGGCCGGCCTGTCAGCTTGCACTAATATTTTTTTTTTTTTTTAAATTTGGTCATTTAGCAGACACTCTTATCCAGAGCGACTTACAGGAGCATTTAGGGTTAAGTGCCTTGCTCAAGGGCACATCGACAGATTTTTCACCTAGTCAGCTCAGGGATTAGAACCAGCGACCTTTCGGTTACTGGCACAACACTCTTAACCACTAAGCTACCTGCCGCCATTCTCCTTTGACTTCTCTCATTAACAAGCTGTTTTCGCCATGAGGGCTGCCGCTGACCGGAGGTTTATTGTTTGTCGCACCATTCTCTGTAAACCCTAGACACTGTCGTGCGTGAAAAGCCCAGGAGGGCTGTCGTTT
Source organism: Coregonus lavaretus (assembly GCF_964263955.1). Lineage (NCBI taxonomy): Eukaryota > Metazoa > Chordata > Actinopteri > Salmoniformes > Salmonidae > Coregonus > Coregonus lavaretus. The sequence continues at coordinate 1,174 of NW_028162145.1, read as the reverse complement.
CTGACATACTGGATCTGGCGAGTCTGGTACCAACAATCATACCACGCTCAAAGTCACTTAGGTCACTCGTTTTGCCCATTCTAACGTTCAATCGAACAGTAACTGAATGCCTCAAAGCCTGTCTGCCTGCTTTATATAGCAATCCATGGCCACGTGACTCTCTGTCTGTAGGAGGGATCCATTTTCTTGAACGGGGTGGTGTACATAATAAACTGGCCAGTGAGTGTATATCTGTAGCATGCACTATAAACCCCAATGTGCTGTCATTACTCAAAACTTTTGAAGAAACCCGTTTCACTTAATATATCTGAATAGTTACCTAAAGTGATTTTGTGGTCATTACTCAAACCGATAGAGCCACTGCAACCCTAGGGGGTCCAGATTTGAGTTGTATCAGCTTGAAAAAAAAGATGTAACACTCTCACTAAGCCACGCCTCCAATATAATTTAATTGTGTGCCTTGCCTTTTCGAGTGAACTGTAGTGTTACCACCCATGACTCTATGTGTTAGTGACAGAGACATGGTTGTTGAATTTGTTAATTTTCAGTCCTGTGGCCTTCACCAAGTGAGTTCCTAGGTGAATGTTACCATAACAATTAAACTCTTTATGACAATACATCACATAAGGCCTTATTTTGAGGCCTAGCTTTACCCTAATACAGCGGCCTGAAACTCATGGTTTACAGGCCACATCAGGCCCGCAAATAGGGTTGGAAAGTTCCAGTAACTTTTACCAAAATTCCCAGATTTTCTAAAAACCTTGGTTGAAGTATTTCCAGGAATCTTCCAACCAGAACTTCTGGAAAACCTGGATAATGTACCAGGATTTTGTCTACATTAATGCCTACATTTGTTTTTGCTACATTTATTATATAACAGACACCTTAATTATATTATGTGAGCTAAACATAAAAATAAAAGAACAAATATATAAAAACATTTTCCTTAAAGTATAATTTTTAGAAAGTTGTAATGTTACTTTCCCCAATACAACAAAAAAACACTTAAATACATCACATTTTCTAAATACATTTAATTTTCAAATTACATTCCTATGGAGGACTGCTCGTTCTGGGGAGTGCCAATTTGGCCGACCGGTGGCTTCAAACCCTCTCCCTGGCCAAAACATAGTATCAGCAATCCAGGTCTATATACATCATTGGTTGTATTGCT
>NW_028162146.1:72500-74250 GCF_964263955.1 Coregonus lavaretus | reverse complement strand
AATGGTGAACAGAAATGTTTAATTGTGAAATACAGCTGGGAATAGTCTCAACAATGAGAGGATATAAATGAGGGCTCTGAATAGGTTATTGACCAAACTAATAGCCCAGTAAAGATGCCTGTGATTAATAAGACAAATAGCTCCTAATGCTATTCTACTATTATAGAGTAGCCTAGTCAGCCTAGTGTACAAGTAATCACAGAAGACTCCAGTGTCTGAGTGAGGGGGTCAGCCCAGTGCTCCTGGGTGAGGGGGTCAGTGCAGTGCTCCTGGGTGAGGGGTCAGTGCAGTGCTCCTGGGTGAGGGGGTCAGTGCAGTGCTCCTGGGTGAGGGGGTCAGTGCAGTGCTCCTGGGTGAGGGGGTCAGTGCAGTGCTCCTGGTGAGGGGGTCAGTGCAGTGCTCCTGGGTGAGGGGGTCAGTGCAGTGCTCCTGGGTGAGGGGGTCAGTCCAGTGCTCCTGGGTGAGGGGGTCAGCCCAGTGCTCCTGGGTGAGGGGGTCAGCCCAGTGCTCCTGGGTGAGGGGGTCAGTGCAGTGCTCCTGGGTGAGGGGGTCAGCCCAGTGCTCCTGGGTGAGGGGGTCAGTCCAGTGCTCCTGGGTGAGGGGGTCAGCCCAGTGCTCCTGGGTGAGGGGGTCAGCCCAGTGCTCCTGGGTGAGGGGGTCAGCCCAGTGCTCCTGGGTGAGGGGGTCAGCCCAGTGCTCCTGGGTGAGGGGGTCAGCCCAGTGCTCCTGGGTGAGGGGGGTCAGCCCAGTGCTCCTGGGTGAGGGGGTCAGCCCAGTGCTCCTGGGTGAGGGGGTCAGCCCAGTGCTCCTGGGTGAGGGGGTCAGTCCAGTGCTCATGGGCTCTGTGTGCTCTGCTACAGATGATCTGCAGCTATCTACCACCAGTAACAGTCCATGTCAAAGAGACCATTGTGATATCTAATGTTAGACACTACTATCTGTATGTGTGTCTGTGGAGGCCAGGGGTTCCCTTCCCTGTTGTTTGGCTGTCTGAATGAACAATGGTCTCTGCTCTGCATGTGTGACACAACCAATGCAGGTTTAGTTACATAGAGCAGGCTGTATGATACAACAGGTTTAATTACATAGAACAGGCTGTATGATACAACAGGTTTAGTTCTAGATAACAGGCTGTATGATGACACATTAATGAACTTGGTGACATCCTCACGGTTGATCCATTTTAATCTGCATTTACAGTATACCAGTATATAATATATTAGTAGTATTACTATTACAGTATACCGGTATATAATATATTAGTAGTATTAGTATTACTACTACAGTATATCTACCTATTATTTTGACATTGTAGGTACAGTATCATTTACTGCATAAATGTTTTTCATTCTGTAAAATCTTCTCTGTAATTTCTGTACACTGTACGGTGTTTAGGCTTTACAGTGTGTGTGGTCTTCTCTGTTCGGGTGTAATTAATTTAATGGATAACGGACGACTGGGTCACCATAGGACACACATGGGGTGATACCATGCCCTCCGGCTAGACTTGCCACGTTTACTGAACCATCCTAGCTCCCGCGCTGCTAAATTGCTGCACGGCCAGCCAGTAATAACTCACTGGGGCCCGATGACAGCTCATCTGTAATCTCCTTTGAAATGGGTGCTTCAGTCTCTCTGTTAGATCTCCTGATAGGTTGGGGGGGGGGGGGGTTTCAGTTTTCACTCAGCGGTATGGCCTGCTAGGCTGGTTTTGATCTCAGGGACGTTCATTTTAGGACTGACTGACGGA
>NW_028162146.1:55000-70000 GCF_964263955.1 Coregonus lavaretus | reverse complement strand
CAGGGGCAGTTTAGGTGGTCAAGGGCACAACGATAGTGGATTGTAGTAATGTTCTGATACCAGCGGAACCTACAGTAGCCAGTTCAGTCCATCAGCGACCTTCTGGTTACTGGTCCACCACTCTAACCTCTGGGTAACCTGCCCTCCATGTCAGGTGAAGACGGCTCTGTTTGCGGAGGCGCGTGAGGAGGCGAGGCGTGGTTTTGAGGGGGAGAGGAGCCGACTACAGCAGGAGATCTATGAGCTGAAGGGGATGAAGAGACAGATGGAGGAGGCTCTGAACCTGGCCGTACAGGCAGACAAGACCAAGGCTGCTGAGATACGCTCCGTCTACCATATACACCAGGAGGAGATCACCCGCATCAAGAGGGAGTGTGAGAGGGAGATACGCAGACTGGTGAGAGAGAGATTAGACCTCATTGCTTTATAAACTGTACGTGTAATTTACAGTACCGTGATCCCTTTTGAATGAGAGTGTAATGTGTAATGGAGGGTGGATAATAGTATTATAGTAATCCTTCTACCCCCCCCCTTTACTACCACTGTCTTTTGTCTAAACTAACACCTGACTTATTTCACCTGCTAGCACTGACTTGTTTAAAGAAATGTAGTTATTGTGATCGAGATGTAGTTGTCCCTGATTGCACTAACTTTGCTCACAGCTGCTTGTTTGAAGAAGTGTACTTACTGTGATCAAGATTGTGGTTGTCCCACTGGCTATCCTAAGTTGAATGCACCAATTTGTAAGTCGCTCTGGATAAGAGCGTCTGCTAAATGACTTAAATGTAAATGGATAATATGGCATTTACTGTAATGGGCTTTTATTGGGCTGGAGTGAGTAGAGATCAGGTGACCTGTGAGGAGAGCTCAGAGATCGTTCTGCCCTCTGATGTGTCAGCAACAGTCTGAAAGTGCTTCCTAAATGGCACCTTATTCCCTACATAGTGCACTACTTTAGACCAGAGCTCTATTGGCCCTGGTCAAAGTAGTGAACTATATAGAGAATAAGGTGTCATTTGGGAGGCACCCTGATGTACTGAGCCCCAGGAGGTCCAGCCACCACTTTCCCTATAGTCCGGATCACTCATCCACAGCTGTGACATATCAATGTATACACTCCTGAATACTGCCTCAGCAATAGGCTAGCACTGCCCTAATACTGCCTCAGCAATAGGCTAGCACTGCCCTAATACTGCCTCAGCAATAGGCTAGCACTGCCCCAATACTGCCTCAGCAATAGGCTAGCACTGCCCCAATACTGCCTCAGCAATAGGCTAGCACTGCCCCAATACTGCCTCAGCAATAGGCTAGCACTGCCCCAATACTGCCTCAGCAATAGGCTAGCACTGCCCCAATACTGCCTCAGCAATAGGCTAGCACTGCCCTAATACTGCCTCAGCAATAGGCTAGCACTGCCCCAATACTGCCTCAGCAATAGGCTAGCACTGCCCTAATACTGCCTCAGCATAGGCTAGCACTGCCCCAATACTGCCTCAGCAATAGGCTAGCACTGCCCCAATACTGCCTCAGCAATAGGCTAGCACTGCCCCAATACTGCCTCAGCAATAGGCTAGCACTGCCCCAATACTGCCTCAGCAATAGGCTAGCACTGCCCCAATACTGCCTCAGCAATAGGCTAGCACTGCCCCAATACTGCCTCAGCAATAGGCTAGCACTGCCCCAATACTGCCTCAGCAATAGGCTAGCACTGCCCTAATACTGCCTCAGCAATAGGCTAGCATCCGCAGGGTATAGCCAGGTGAATGTAGCAGACAGGCTAGCAGACAGGTTAGCATCAGCAGGATATAGCCAGGTGAATGTAGCAGACAGGCTAGCATCAGCAGGGTATAGCCAGGTGAATGTAGCAGACAGGCTAGCAGACAGGTTAGCATCAGCAGGATATAGCCAGGTGAATGTAGCAGACAGGCTAGCATCAGCAGGGTATAGCAAGGTGAATGTAGCAGACAGGTTAGCATCAGCAGGGTATAGCCAGGTGAATGTAGCAGACAGGTTAGCATCAGCAGGGTATAGCCAGGTGAATGTAGCAGACAGGCTAGCATCAGCAGGGTATAGCCAGGTGAATGTAGCAGACAGGTTAGCATCAGCAGGGTATAGCCAGGTGAATGTAGCAGACAGGTTAGCATCAGCAGGGTATAGCCAGGTGAATGTAGCAGACAGGTTAGCATCAGCAGGGTATAGCCAGGTGAATGTAGCAGACAGGCTAGCATCAGCAGGGTATAGCAAGGTGAATGTAGCAGACAGGTTAGCATCAGCAGGGTATAGCCAGGTGAATGTAGCAGACAGGTTAGCATCAGCAGGGTATAGCCAGGTGAATGTAGCAGACAGGCTAGCATCAGCAGGGTATAGCCAGGTGAATGTAGCAGACAGGTTAGCATCAGCAGGGTATAGCCAGGTGAATGTAGCAGACAGGTTAGCATCAGCAGGGTATAGCCAGGTGAATGTAGCAGACAGGTTAGCATCAGCAGGGTATAGCCAGGTGATTTTATAGGGCAAGCTGCAGTATCTAGGAGAAGAGGGGGAGGAGGGAGGGAGGGAGGGAGGAAGAGGGGGATGAAATGAGAGGAGAGGGAGCTCCAGAGGAGAGTTATATGACATCACCACAGTCTGCAGATGAAAGCATGTGGAAATAAGCTATTAAAGCAGAATTGAACGTCTTAAAGACAGAGATGCTCGATGGATCCCCCTAATTGCTTCTGAACATTAATGTAGGATATCTAGACTGCAATGTTATGGCTTGTATCTAAGACAGGGCCTTATTCCCTATATAGTGCACTACTTATCACCAGGGCCTGCATAGGGCTCTGGTCAACAGTAGTGCACTATATAGGGAATAGGGTGCCATTTTGGATGTTATGCTTCTAAACATGAATATAGGCTATCTGGACTGCAACGTTATAGCTTGTGTCTAAAATGAAGCCCTATTCCCTATATAGTGTGCTACTTTGGTCCAGGACCCATAGGGCTGTGGTCAAATATAGTGCACTATATAGAGAAAAGGGTGCCAATATAGACACAGACAGATATGGCGTGTCCCCCTCATTACTTCTGGAAATGTATGTGGGCTATCTAGACTGCAATGTTATGGCTTGATGCACAGATGTTATGGCTTGATGCACAGAATGTAATAATTGAAGCTGTGTATCTGTGGGGAGAAAATGAGGTTTTAAACATTGCTGATATTAGCAGAAAAGGGCTAATTTGCAGGTTTCATTTCCAGTGGGTTCAGATGTTTAGTGTTCTCCTCAGAGGGAAGCAGCACATGAGTTACTGATGAATTACAAACGCCTTGTCAGCAGTTAGTGGGACAGTGGTTAGGGGCTCTGGCAGTAGCAGCAACTCTAGTTAGATGCTAAATAACCTACCTATTAACCCTCTCGGCAAGCCATTAGGGATCTGCCTGCCTTTACCTTCATAATTAATACCTTTAATTATCCTTTCCAATAACGTCTTGTTATGTAATGAAGAAATAAGACACAGGAGGGTACGCGTTACTGTAATTATTGGTACAGGGTGATGCGGTCGCTATGTACGGAACTCCTAACCATTTCATAACACCATTTATGGAAATCTCTCTTGCTTAAAATACAGGCACGATATATCCCCAAAACATAACTGTAGCACAGGGATATTGAAGAACTTTAGCCTGCATGTTGCCAAATGTCAAGCCATAGCCTATACTCGTTTTTCACATCTTGATTTTTGTTTTTCCCGAGGATGATTGATTTATGGCTCAATCATTTCAGTTAAAAATGCTTTGAAAATGTCAGCCAGTACAACATTTTGGCATGGTGCTCTCATTGGGCACTTGACTATAATAGGAATCCTGTCTGCCTGTCCTTTTCTCTGTCTGTCTGTCTCTTTGCCTGTCTTCCTGCCTGCCTGTCTTCCTTCCTGCCTGCTCGTCTTTCTGCCTGCCCGTCTTCCTTCCTTCCTGCCTGTCTTCCTTCCTGTCTATCTTCCTGCCTGTCTTCCTGCCTGCCCGTCTTCCTTCCTGTCTTCCTGCCTGCCCGTCTTCCTTCCTGCCTGTCTTCCTGCCTGCCTGTCTACCTTCCTGCCTGTCTTCCTGCCTGCCCATCTTACTTCCTGCCTGTCTTCCTGCCTGCCCTTCTTCCTGCCTGCCTGTCTTCCTGCCTGCCTGTCTACCTTCCTGCCTGTCTTCCTGCCTGCCTGTCCACCTTCCTGCCTGTCTTCCTGCCTGTCTTCCTGCCTGCCCGTCCTCCTTCCTGCCTGTCTTCCTGCCTGCCCGTCTGCCTTCCTGCCTTCCTTCCTGTCTGTCACACACACACACACACACACACACACACACACACACACACACACACACACACACACACACACACACACACACACACACACACACACACACTGATGGGACGAGACCCTCCGATGGTTCCTAGTCATAGAGACAGTGATAGAGATGTGTATGTGTGGAGCATAGCAACTGGCTATCTGGGAAAGATGCTGGCTGTCTGGAAGTAGAGTAAATGTCACGCCTTGCTTCCCAATGACCTATCCTTTCTCCCAAAGTGTGCACTTGTTCACTTCACTTCATGGAGTTGAAAGGATGAGTGGTATAAAAAAAAAATGGTGGAAACTCCCTATAAGCCATGCTTACACCAGTCCATTGCTTCTGAATATGTGAGGAGGGAAGCAGCTGCTGTCTGGCTCTCTGGAAGTGGAGAGAGGGGAAGGTAAACTGAACCTTGTTCCCTATACTCTGTGTTGTCTGAAGGAGATGAGACAGGAACAGCATGTTTAGATAGAACCATGACTACACTTGATCTGGAACTCCCTAATATCACAGGGTTAATACCAGGCTGACTGGCACTAAGGGACATAGAAGAGGAGAGAGGGAGAGAAGAAGGAGGAGAGGAGAGGGGGAAGAGGAGAGGGAGGAGAGGAGAGGGAGGAGAGGAGAGGAGGGAGAGGAGAGGAGAGGAGAGGAGAGGAGAGGAGAGAGAGAAGAAGGGGGAGAGGAGAGGAGAGAGGAGAGGGGGAAGAGGAGAGGGAGGAGAGGAGAGGAGGGAGAGGAGAGGAGAGGGGGGAGAGGAGAGGAGAGGAGAGGAGAGGAGAGGAGAGGAGAGGAGAGGAGAGGAGAGGAGAGGAGAGGAGAGGAGAGGAGAGGAGAGGAGAGGAGAGTCGAGTCTCAGGCTGTCCACAGCCTGAGACAGTGGACAGCAGCCAGTGGGTTTTAAAGCTAACCCAGCCTGAGACAGTGGACAGCAGCCAGTGGGTTTTAAAGCTAACCAGCCTGAGACAGTGGACAGCAGCCAGTGGGTTTTAAAGCTAACCCAGCCTGAGACAGTGGACAGCAGCCAGTGGGTTTTAAAGCTAACCAAGGCTGAGACAGTGGACAGCAGCCAGTGGGTTTTAAAGCTAACCAAGGCTGAGACAGTGGACAGCAGCCAGTGGGTTTTAAAGCACTGCTAGGCTAAATGGATGCCGTGCTTCTGTGTACCATGTTCCAGTGGTTGCTGGGATTTCTGAGCATCAGCAGGGCTTTTGGATTATCCACAAGATTACATCTTGAGATCTGAAGCACCATTCTTTGAAAAATTATCTCAGTGCTCCCTGTGTCTGTGTGGTGTGGCCCACCAATGACAGTGGACAGCAGCCAGTGGGTTGGACTCAGCCAGAGTCTATGATCCATGCCACAGGACCTATCTCCATTCACCTAGTGAGTAACGTTAGCCCCCTCATTTAGGACTCAGCCAGAGTCTATGATCCATGCCACAGGACCTATCTCCATTCACCTAGTGAGTAACGTTAGCCCCCTCATTTAGGACTCAGCCAGAGTCTATGGTCCATGCCACAGGACCTGTCTCCATTCACCTAGTGAGTAACGTTAGCCCCCTCATTTAGGACTCAGCCAGAGTCTATGGTCCATGCCACAGGACCTGTCTCCATTCATCTAGTGAGTAACGTTAGCCCCCTCATTTAGGACTCAGCCAGAGTCTATGATCCATGCCACAGGACCTGTCTCCATTCACCTAGTGAGTAACGTTAGCCCCCTCATTTTGGACTCAGCCAAAGTATATGGGCCATGCCACAGGACCTGTCTCCATTCATCTAATGAGTAACGTTAGCCCCCTCATTTAGGCCTGCCTGGCGCAGTCTCACAGGGATACACACCCTTATCACCATGGAAACACCATTGCCGGGCACATCACTGCCATCATGCGTATTTGTATGTATTATGGATCCCCATTAGCTGCTGCCAAGGCTGAGACAGTGGACAGCAGCCAGTGGGTTTTAAAGCTAACCAAGGCTGAGACAGTGGACAGCAGCCATTGAGGCAGTTCAAAATTAAGGCAGTTATACAATTTTAAAAACATTACAATACATTCACAGGTTTCACAACACACTGTGTGTCCTCAGGCCCCTACTCCACCACTACCACATATCTACAGTACAAAATCCATGTGTACGTGTGTGTGTATGCGTATGTTATCGTGTGTGTGTATGCATGTGTCTATGTTTGTGTTGCTTCACAGTCCCCGCTGTTCCATAAGGTGTATTTTTATCTGTTTTTCAAAATCTAATTTTACTGCTTGCATCAGTTACTTGATGTGGAATAGAGTTCCATGTAGTCATGGCTCTATGTAGTACTGTGCGCCTCCCATAGTCTGTTCTTGACTTGGGGACTGTGAAGAGACCTCTGGTGGCATGTCTTGTAGGGTATGCATGGGTGTCCGAGCTGTGTGCCAGTAGTTCAAACAGACAGCTCGGTGCACTCAACATGTCAATACCTCTCATAAATACAAGTAGTGATTTGAGCCAGGAGAGGTTGACATGCATATTATTAATGTTAGCTCTCTGTATACATCCAAGGGCCAACCGTGCTGCCCTGTTCTGAGCCAATTGCAATTTTCCTAAGTCCTTGTTAGGCAGAGCAGAGCAGATGGTCACTAGCCACGCTAAAAGAGAGCCACACTGTGACCTTGTTAGGCAGAGCAGAGCAGAGGTGGCCACCAGCCACGCTAAAAGAGAGCCACACTGTGACCTTGTTAGGCAGAGCAGAGCAGAGGTGGCCACCAGCCACGCTAAAAGAGAGCCACACTGTGTCCTTGTTAGGCGGAGCAGAGCAGAGGTGGCCACCAGCCACGCTAAGGGAGGAGGGAAGACATTCGTTGGGGCGTCAGAACAGAAGAGAGGAGGCTATCATTGATGTGGCTCTCCAGCTACCCATAGTGCACCTCTCCTCTGGGAAGAGGTGTGTGAGAGAGACTAGCAGCCATGAGAAGACTGGTCCTAAACAGTGTGACTGGTCTCTGTGTGTGGCTGTGGGACTGGTCTCTGTGTGTGACTGTGGGACTGGTCTCTGTGTGTGACTGTGGGACTGGTCTCTGTGTGTGACTGTGGGACTGGTCTCTGTGTGTGACTGTGGGACTGGTCTCTGTGTGTGACTGTGGGACTGGTCTCTGTGTGTGACTGTGGGACTGGTCTCTGTGTGTGACTGTGGGACTGGTCTCTGTGTGTGACTGTGGGACTGGTCTCTGTGTGTGACTGTGGGACTGGTCTCTGTGTGTGACTGTGGGACTGGTCTCTGTGTGTGACTGTGGGACTGGTCTCTGTGTGTGACTGTGGGACTGGTCTCTGTGTGTGACTGTGGGACTGGTCTCTGTGTGTGACTGTGGGACTGGTCTCTGTGTGTGACTGTGGGACTGGTCTCTGTGTGTGACTGTGGGACTGGTCTCTGTGTGTGACTGTGGGACTGGTCTCTGTGTGTGACTGTGGGACTGGTCTCTGTGTGTGACTGTGGGACTGGTCTCTGTGTGTGACTGTGGGACTGGTCTCTGTGTGTGACTGTGGGACTGGTCTCTGTGTGTGACTGTGGGACTGGTCTCTGTGTGTGACTGTGGGACTGGTCTCTGTGTGTGACTGTGGGACTGGTCTCTGTGTGTGGGAGAAGCATTTCCACGGTGCTGTAAGTATTGCTGTAATTTCCTCCTAAGATATTTTCTGCAAGTACAGTCCAGTCACTAGTGATATAGTGTATGCTGGGGCTTCCCCAGCTAGCACTTAAAGTAATGTTCTCAAATTGTTCCAAGAACATTAAGAAACAACGTTCTTCAGTACCTCAGCATAATTTTTCCCACAGGTTTCCTAATGGTTCAGTTCTCAAATTGTTTCAGAGAAAGTTAAGAAAACTTTCCATAACAACCACAAGAAAACGTTAGTAACGTTCAGAGAACGTTCCAAGAATGTCATGTAAAAACATATACATTCCGTTCTCAGCATCAACAAAACTCTCTATCTCTATCTTGTGTGTTCAGGTGATTTGGTCACGCCCACTAATTGGCCACACCTGATTTTAATGAGTTCTTGTTTCCTTTGAAATGGTGTCTGTTTGAATAGACAAAAATGAACAGCTTTGTATGCATAAAATCAACATGGCATGCTAGCTCCATCCTGGTGGCGCAGTGGACTAATTCCATGGCTAGAAAACTGAAGATTATAGGTTCGAAACTCACTGATGCCATGACACAATAAAAAATAAAAAAGGATTTCGCGTGATTAATGCCTAAGGAAATTCATTTCCATGTGGTCCTATCTGTGCTTGGACTTCAAAAAATAAGCTAGCAGTGTTATTTAAAGTCCTATTGAAACATTCAGTGAAAGTTTTAAGGACGTTATTCAAAAATCTCCAAATAACCTATAATTTCCGTTCTCAGAAAAAAATCTCCCAGGAAAACTTTCAAGGAACCAGAGTAAAACATTCTCAGAACCTCCCTACAACCTTCCCAGAACAGGATACATTTTCACTTCTGTTCTCAGAACGTTCAAAAAACTTTCTGTTTTACTGGTCAGGAAATGTATGGCTTCAATCCCACAAATCAAATCAAAAAAAATAATAATGTCACATGCACCGAATACAACAGTGAAATGCTTACTTACAAGCCCTATGTGAAAGCAAAAACATACGTTCCCACAACTTACAAGAAACCAAATGTGCTAGCTGAGTTGGGACTGTTGTGAATGTTCTAAACCAGGGTTCTTCAATTCCGGTCCTGGAGGGCCGAAACACTTCTGTTTTTTATTACTACCTGGTAGTTAATTGCACTCACCTGGTGTCCCAGGTCTGAATTAGCCCCTGATTAGAAGGAGAGGATGAAAAACAGAGGTGTTTCGGCCCTCCAGGACCGGAATTGAAGAACCCTGTTCTAAACAGTAGCATGCAGAATTGCAGATATCCGGGAAGAGCTGGGGCATGTGTGCTTTCCCCGGGACATTAGCAGGAGTATATCATGTAATTTCACTGAGATTGATTTGTTGTGATCTTGTTGAATGTGACCCTAGACTGTGGTTGCTGCCAGGCAATACAAGTGGGATCTGTAAAATGAATGAAGCATTGATTATAGGAAAGAAACAGTACATATGTGGGGGTTCTTATTGTGTTTCTAATGTTTAGTAGCTACAGGATGCACGAAGGAAGCTCCTGTTCTCTGAATGGCCAATCAAACAGGGCGGGGCTTGTGGCTGGTCTTGCCAACCTTTTGTCATGGTGACGGCCGAACAGAACAGTAGCCTACGTGTGCATGATGCGGCTCTGTGTCTGTGTGTGTGTGACTTTTTGTGTGTGCTCGTGTGCGTACACGCTCATGCTCGACTGAGCTCCTCTCCTCTGTTCTCCTCTCCTCTGCAATGCTCTTTTCTCCTCTGTTCTCTGCTGCTCTGTTCTCCTCCTCTGTTCTCCTCCTCTGTTCTCCTCCTCTGTTCTCCGCTCCTCTGTTCTCCGCTCCTCTGTTCTTGTTCTCCTCTGTTCTCACCTCCTCTGTTCTCCTCTGATCTTTTCTCCTCTGTTCTCCTCTCCTCTGTTCTCCTCTCCTCTGTTCTCCTCTCCTCTGTTCTCCTCTCCTCTGTTCTCCTCTGTTCTCCTCTGTTCTCCTCTCCTCTCATCTGCTCTCCTCTCCTCTCCTCTGTTCTCCCCTCCTCTGTTCTCCTCTCCTCTGTGCTCCTCTCCTCTGTTCTCCTCTCCTCTGTTCTCCTCTCCTCATTTCTCCTCTGTTCTCCTCTCCTCTGTTCTACACTTCTCTGTTCTCCTCTCTGTTCTCCTCTCCTCTGTTCTCCTCTGTTCTCCTCTGTGATCCTCTCCTCTGTTCTCCTCTCCTCTGTTCTCTCCTCTGTTCTCCTCTGTTCTCCTCTCTTCTGTTCTCCTCTCCTCTGCTCTCCTCCTCTGTTCTCCTCTCCTCTGTTCTCCCCTCCTCTGTTCTCCTCTGCTCTGTTCTCCTCTGCTCTGTTCTCCTCTGCTCTGTTCTCCTCTGCTCTGTTCTCCTCTGCTCTGTTCTCCTCTGCTCTGTTCTCCTCTGCTCTGTTCTCCTCTGCTCTGTTCTCCTCTCCTCTGTTCTCCTCTGCTCTGTTCTCCTCTGCTCTGTTCTTCTCTCCTCTGTTCTCCTCTGCTCTGTTCTTCTCTCCTCTGTTCTCTTCTGTTCTCCTCTCCTCTCCTCTCCTCTGTTCTGCTCTGCTCTGTAGATGGATGAGATTAAGGTAAAAGACAGAGCTTGCTGTGTGCTGGGGAAGGAGCTGGGGGTTCAGGCTGGACACACCCAGAGGCTCCAGCTGCAGCTAGCCCCGATCAGGAGCAGGGAGGCTGGGGCAGGAGGACACCTCCACAGCCCCAAACCAGACACTCCTTACCCCAGTGGTGCAGGAGACACCTCAGAGAGCCTCGTAAGCAATCTCTCTCCCTCCGTCTGTCCTCTCACTGCTGCTTAGTAGCTTATAAATGCAGGCTAGCTAGAGCCTGTACCTTCTCAAAGGCATGCCCTTTTGTTGCCTCTTTGCAAGTATTCATTTTGCTTTCTTAGTGAATGTTTTTGATCACCACCTTTAGCTGCTTCTAAATGCTTAGATGGAGTCTAGAGTCCTGCCCTGGCTGAGCCTAGTTTCTCTCTATTCCTCCACCCAGCACCAGTCCCTCTCACCTTCCTTTACTGTCTATTCCTCCACCCAGCACCAGTCCCTCTCACCTTCCTGTACTGTCTATTCCTCCACCCAGCACCAGTCCCTCTCACCTTCCTTTACTGTCTATTCCTCCACCCAGCACCAGTCCCTCTCACCTTCCTTTACTGTCTATTCCTCCACCCAGCACCAGTCCCTCTCACCTTCCTTTACTGTCTATTCCTCCACCCAGCACCAGTCCCCCTCACCTTCCTTTACTGTCTATTCCTACACCCAGCACCAGTCCCTCTCACCTTCCTTTACTGTCTATTCCTCCACCCAGCACCAGTCCCTCTCACCTTCCTTTACTGTCTATTCCTCCACCCAGCACCAGTCCCCCTCACCTTCCTTTACTGTCTATTCCTCCACCCAGCACCAGTCCCTCTCACCTTCCTGTACTGTCTATTCCTCCACCCAGCACCAGTCCCTCTCACCTTCCTTTACTGTCTATTCCTCCACCCAGCACCAGTCCCTCTCACCTTCCTTTACTGTCTATTCCTCCACCCAGCACCAGTCCCTCTCACCTTCCTTTACTGTCTATTCCTCCACCCAGCACCAGTCCCCCTTATCTTCCTCTGAAGACTAACTGTAGCTTTGGAGGGCTGAGAACCTCAGTCTCAACCTTCTTCCCTATCTCTACTAGTGGGTTCTCCTCACACCTGAGAACCATTTATGTAGAGGTCTCCTCTTGCCTGAATGTCATTATCTCGTTCCAAAATGGCACTTTCTTTGTCCAGAGCCCAGTTTTGGACTCAATTGTGCCAAATACGGATATATACAGTATAATACAATGAAGCTTCCTGCTTATGTTCTGTTATTAACATACAGTATTATTATTATTATTATTATTATTATTATTATTATTATTATTATTATTATTATTATATTCTTTCTGCAGTGGGTCTTTTGGCATTAAAACTGGGTTGTTTTCCCTCTACATGTTGCCATGCGAACACACAGTAGCTTTCTTAACATGCAGATTTTCTATACTTTATTGGTATTTAATATATTAATGATTGCATTTAATAATGACTGCATTTAAAATAATAATGACCTCATTTAATATAATAATGACTGCATTTAATAATGATTGCATTTAATATAATAATGACCTCATTTAATAATGACTGCATTTAATATAATAATGACGGCATTTAATATAATAATGACCTAATTTAATATAATAATGACCTCATTTAATATAATAATGAATGTATTTAATACAGTAAGGACTGCATTTATCAATGACTGTATTTAATACAATAATGACTGCATGTGTTTTGCTGTTATGTGTTTTGCTTTCTTTCTGTTGATTCACTAGTATTGGTTGGCTTCTTTCTTTTTCCTCAATGCTTCTTCGTGTCCTATGTAACCTTAGCATTAAGCTACAAAACGACATGAGTTTCTATCTACATGTTATATTGGCTCATCTGCAGCTAGGATGTTCTCTGTTGTTGAAAGATGTCTCCTGCACCACTGATTTAAGGAATTCTTGAGATGTTCATTGAAGGTTTTCTTAAGATCTCGTTCTTTCGTCTTCCGCTATTTATTTTAATATTTTCTCATTTTCAGCTCATAAATATGTATATGAATCTCTGAATTTTCAACATAGTGGACACAAAAGACTGTACATTTCAATTGTTGATTAAAATTTGACAGCAAATTCCTTGTAATCCAATTGACACACGTCACCATTCCCTGTTGAAGAACTAAATGTATTCTTTTGTAATTGTTTTTCAAGCACAAGATGTGCTAGCTGTTCTTTCAGCACCAATCCAAGCCTGCCTGCTGTGCACCAGTCCATGGCATGTGACGTCCTCACTCTATAAAGCACATCACTTGCACACCTTCACACCGTCACGAATATTCACACTCCCTTACGCTCACCTACTCATGCTTACAGAGTAGACACCTGTTATCTCAACAGGCGGCTTATTATTATTATCGGCATACTTCTCAATGTAGGTAGTCTCTTCTCACAGCTGCTGAATCTGAGCGCCATGAGTCAGGGGTAGCAAGGACCAGGCTTGGGGGTCAATTCCAATTGAAGTCAATTCAGGAAGTAAATTAACGTTCCAATTCAATAATTGAAAAAAAAGGGCATCTATTTTCAATGACTTCTCAATAAACTGAATAGGAGAGGATATATATATATTTTTTTAAAATTCAAATCACTTCCTGAATTGACTGCCTTCAATTCAAATGGACCCCAACCATGATGAGTAGCAAGCTAGGCTGGGCTGTAATAAACACCAGAGAAAGCTACAGTCGCCTTTTAGAATAGTGCTTTCATTTTGGATGGATGGCAGAAAATGGATGGATGGCTTTTTTCAGTTTATTATTTGTTCCGTGTAAGAATGAATGTGCCCCACTGCCCACTTTATTACACTATTATTTAGAAAATCCATGTTAAAAGGAACCCAGAAGTGTCCAGGTGTATTTTCACTGCATTAACTGAAGTTTCCACATGGAGTGTTTACAGTGAAGTTCATAGTTCTTTAGATAACTGGGGCTCAGTGTGTGTGTAGCCTAATATACTGTGATAATATAGCCTATAGGAGTCTGGGGATGGTTTTGAGGTTATTCCCAGTTATCTGCAGTTGGTGTGTGTTTCAGGAACAGCAGTTGGATGAGAAGGACGCTCGGCGCTTCCAACTGAAGATCGCCGAGCTGAGTGCCATCATCCGCAAACTGGAGGACCGCAATGCCCTCCTGTCAGAGGAAAGAAATGAGCTGGTGAGCAGTTCTGATATCTTCCAATCGCAAGTATCTTGCTGCTACAAAAGTGAGTGTATTGGTGCGTCACCCATTGATAGAGAGGGCTGAGGATATGATCATGGTATTGTTGTAATGAATTCTGACTGAATGGATTTTAAGCCACAGGAAAGTCTTATCTTTTGCAGAAGATATAGTCCTAAAAAAATGACCAAATGGAATACTGATCGCAACACACACACACAGCTTCCTGGAAGAAGAAAGCATGTTCACTTTTCAATCACGATCCTCCATTTGCTGTAGCCAGTATTCATGCAATAGCTAAATGTTGTCAAGACAGTGAAGACACATTTCAGTCATCCTAGGAGTTATGTGATAGCTATCTGATAGGTGACAATATCTCCTCTGGTGATAAGATATTCTCCACTAACCTGCTACATCGTTAACACTTCAGTCAGAGGGATTGGCAGAATTAAAAAACGGACTCTCTTATGTGATTTAAACTACTGTTTCTGCTTCTGGCACAACAACAGGCTTTGGTATTGGATCAGTTTGGTTCTGGCACAACAACAGGCGTTGGTATTGGATCAGTTTGGTTCTGGCACAACAACAGGCGTTGGTATTGGATCAGTTTGGTTCTGGCACAACAACAGGCTTTGGTATTGGATCAGTTTGGTTTACGCACCTTTTTTATTTTGCGTGACCTTCTAACCACCTATTGTGAAAGAAATGCATAAACAACATAGGGAGTGTTACGTTACTCACTACGAACAGCGATCAGCGTTTACACACTTTTATTATTCATCACTGTCTGTCATGCTGTCAACCTTCCTGTCATTGCAAAGCTCTCACTTATTTAAAGAGCTACTAAGCTGAGTATTGTTTACAGGACCATAGCACCGGTTCCAATCCAAGTACCAATGCCATTTGTCAAACTCCAGGCGGTGCTTTGGTCAGATGACATGAAAATAGAGTTCTATGGCCAAGCACACCAGCGGTGAGTTTGGCGTCGGAAAACGGAAGCATATGCAGAAAGTTACCTCATACCTACGGTAAAATATGGTGGTGGATCTTTGATGTTATGGTAAAATATGGTGGTGGATCTTTGATGTTATGGTAAAATATGGTAGTGGATCTTTGATGTTATGGTAAAATATGGTAGTGGATCTTTGATGTTATGGTAAAATATGGTAGTGGATCTTTGATGTTATGGTAAAATATGGTGGTGGATCTTTGATGTTATGGTAAAATATGGTAGTGGATCTTTGATGTTATGGGGCTATTTTGCTTCCACTGGTCCTGTGGCCCTTGTTAAGGTCAACG
>NW_028162146.1:15000-52500 GCF_964263955.1 Coregonus lavaretus | reverse complement strand
CCGACCAAATAAATTCGAATTTTGAATATTTTTTTATGTACAAGAAATCTCAATTTCAGTTGTCAATGTTTTTTCTTGGTCCAGTTGTAAATCGAACAAATACATGTGTATACAGTAAAAGTGTTTTCAACTTCAACATATCATGCAAGGGTGCCGATATATTTCACCGCATCTGTATAGCGAACACTGGCTACCTTTAACACACAGTGCAGTAATCTCTTGTGACAGAGAGTTAACATAAATCTAGTTGAGTAGCTGACTAGTGCACAGAGATGTG
The DNA here is from genome assembly GCF_964263955.1 of Coregonus lavaretus. Taxonomy (NCBI): domain Eukaryota; kingdom Metazoa; phylum Chordata; class Actinopteri; order Salmoniformes; family Salmonidae; genus Coregonus; species Coregonus lavaretus. The sequence continues at coordinate 52,223 of NW_028162146.1, read as the reverse complement.
GTTCTTCAGATTTCAAAGAATGACTTAAATTGAATATCTTTGTTTTTAAAGCTGCAATATGTCACTTTTTGGGGCGACCCGACCAAATTCACATAGAAATATGAGTTATAGATCTGTCATTCTCGTTGAAAGCAAGTCTAAGAAGCGGTAGATCTGTTCTATGTGCGCTATTTCTATGTTTCCCGTTCTTCTGCGTCTTTAACTGTGGGTTTTGTACACCAGCCTCAAACAGCTGAATATACAATATTTTTGGTTATTGAAAATATATTTCACAGCGGTTTAGATGGTACAATGATTCTTTAGACTATACGTCGCTTGTTTTGTCACATAAACTGACAATAGGCGAACTACTAGAATTTTAGCAACCAGGAAATGGCGGAGCGATTTGTGCACATTGCACCTTTTTAACCGGTTTACTTCCCTTCCAGAGAGAGAAGGTGGGCACCAAAAGACGGCCCAGCTCTCTAAACGACCTTGACCAGAGTCAGGAGGAGAGAGAGATCGAGTTCCTCAGACTACAGGTTCTGGAACAGCAGAATATTATTGACGACCTGTCAAAGGTATTACCGTTTCTATGGCAACAGCTCCCTCCGTGGGTTTGCTCTGTCATTCTCTCTCTCTCGCCCTCTTCCTTTATTTCTTTGTTTTGTTTCTCTCTCTCTCTCTCTCTCTCTTTCTCTCCTTTTTTCTCTCTCGCAGTCACCTTCACAGGTAGGCTACACACACTGATGATGTTAATCACATGGAAGGGATTTGTAGTCATGAAACACAGGAAGACATTGATGATGTTAATCAAATGGACAGGATTTATAGTCATGAAACACAGGAAGACACTGATGATGTTAATCACATGGAAGGGATTTGTAGTCATGAAACACAGGATGAAACATTGCAACATTATACAGTATACAGATTCTGTACATTCAATTAAATCCTGAGTTATGTTTTCTAGGCACTGGAGACTGCTGGATACGTGAAGAGTGTGATTGTAAGTTGTCAGATAATTCCATCAAGTATTATGATAGGAATGTACCATGAGGGATAGTTCAATGGAAACAACGACTAATGTAATCTTAGTTTGGTGCAACCCCTCCCCAGACTCTGATATGGAAATGTCCTTGTGTGTCTTAGTCTCTCACTTTCCCTATATAGTGCACCTCTTTCCCTATAAAGTGCACCTCTTTCCCTATAAAGTGCACCTCTTTCCCTATAAAGTGCACCTCTTTCCCTATAAAGTGCACCTCTTTCCCTATCAAGTGCACCTCTTTCCCTATAAAGTGCACCTCTTTCCCTATATAGTGCACCTCTTTCCCTATAAAGTGCACCTCTTTCCCTATAAAGTGCACCTCTTTCCCTATAAAGTGCACCTCTTTCCCTATAAAGTGCACCTCTTTCCCTATCAAGTGCACCTCTTTCCCTATCAAGTGCACCTCTTTCCCTATAAAGTGCACCTCTTTCCCTATATAGTGCACCTCTTTCCCTATAAAGTGCACCTCTTTCCCTATAAAGTGCACCTCTTTCCCTATAAAGTGCACCTCTTTCCCTATAAAGTGCACCTCTTTCCCTATAAAGTGCACCTCTTTCCCTATATAGTGCACCTCTTTCCCTATATAGTGCACCTCTTTCCCTATATAGTGCACCTCTTTCCCTATAAAGTGCACATCTTTCCCTATAAAGTGCACCTCTTTCCCTATAAAGTGCACCTCTTTCCCTATATAGTGCATCTCTTTCCCTATAAAGTGCACCTCTTTCCCTATAAAGTGCACCTCTTTCCCTATAAAGTGCACCTCTTTCCCTATAAAGTGCACCTCTTTCCCTATATAGTGCACCTCTTTCCCTATAGAGTGCACCTCTTTCCCTATAAAGTGCACCTCTTTCCCTATAAAGTGCACCTCTTTCCCTATAGAGTGCACCTCTTTCCCTATAGAGTGCACCTCTTTCCCTATAAAGTGCACCTCTTTCCCTATATAGTGCACCTCTTTCCCTATAAAGTGCACCTCTTTCCCTATATAGTGCACCTCTTTCCCTATAAAGTGCACCTCTTTCCCTATAAAGTGCACCTCTTTCCCTATATAGTGCACCTCTTTCCCTATAAAGTGCACCTCTTTCCCTATAAAGTGCACCTCTTTCCCTATAGAGTGCACCTCTTTCCCTATAGAGTGCACCTCTTTCCCTATAAAGTGCACCTCTTTCCCTATATAGTGCACCTCTTTCCCTATAAAGTGCACCTCTTTCCCTATATAGTGCACCTCTTTCCCTATAAAGTGCACCTCTTTCCCTATATAGTGCACCTCTTTCCCTATAAAGTGCACCTCTTTCCCTATAAAGTGCACCTCTTTCCCTATAAAGTGCACCTCTTTCCCTATAAAGTGCACCTCTTTCCCTATAAAGTGCACCTCTTTCCCTATAAAGTGCACCTCTTTCCCTATAAAGTGCACCTCTTTCCCTATAAAGTGCACCTCTTTCCCTATAAAGTGCACCTCTTTCCCTATATAGTGCACCTCTTTCCCTATAAAGTGCACATCTTTCCCTATAAAGTGCACCTCTTTCCCTATAAAGTGCACCTCTTTCCCTATATAGTGCACCTCTTTCCCTATATAGTGCACCTCTTTCCCTATAAAGTGCACTACTTACAGAGACATATGGTGGGCCCTGGTCAAAAGTAGTGCACTACATAAGGAATAGGGTGCCATTTGGAATGTATCCTCAGTCTCTCAGCCTCAAAGGAGGAATAAGATATGCATCGTTAGTGTCTCTGAGGATAGCACTGTTTAATATTTAGATATGTCTCTGAGGATAGCACTGTTTAATATTTAGATATGTCTCTGAGGATAGCTCTGTTTAATATTTACAGTGAGGGAAAAAAGTATTTGATCCCCTGCTGATTTTGTACGTTTGCCCACTGACAAAGAAATGATCAGTCTATAATTTTAATGGTAGGTTTATTTGAACAGTGAGAGACAGAATAACAACAAAGAAATCCAGAAAAACGCCTGTCAAAAATGTTATAAATTGATTTGCATTTTAATGAGATAAATAAGTATTTGGCCCCCTCTCAATCAGAAAGATTTCTGGCTCCCAGGTGTCTTTTATATAGGTAACAAGCTGAGATTAGGAGCACACTCTTAAAGGGAGTGCTCCTAATCTCAGCTTGTTACCTGTATAAAAGACACCTGTCCACAGAAGCAATCAATCAATCAGATTCCAAACTCTCCACCATGGCCAAGACCAAAGAGCTCTCCAAGGATGTCAGGGACAAGATTGGAGACCTACACAAGGCTGGAATGGGCTACAAGACCATCGCCAAGCAGCTTGCTGAGAAGGTGACAACAGTTGGTGCGATTATTCGCAAATGGAAGAAACACAAAATAACTGTCAATCTCCCTCGGCCTGGGGCTCCATACAAGATCTCACCTCGTGGAGTTGCAACGATCATGAGAACGGTGAGGAATCAGCCCAGAACTACACGGGAGGATCTTGTCAATGATCTCAAGGCAGATGGGACCATAGTCACCAAGAAAACAATTGGTAACACACTACGCCGTGAAGGACTGAAATCCTGCAGCGCCCGCAAGGTCCCCCTGCTCAAGAAAGCACATATACAGGCCCATCTGTAGTTTGCCAATGAATGATTCAGAGGAGAACTGGGTGAAAGTGTTGTGGTCAGATGAGACCAAAATCGAGCTCTTTGGCATCAACTCAACTCGCCATGTTTGGTGGAGGAGGAATGCTGCCTATGACCCCAAGAACACCATCTCCACCGTCAAACATGGAGGTGGAAACATTATGCTTTGGGGGTGTTTTTCTGCTAAGAGGACAGGACAACTTCACCGCATCAAAGGGACGATGGACGGGGCCATGTACCATCAAATCTTTGGTGAGAACCTCCTTCCCTCAGCCAGGGCATTGAAAATGGGTCGTGGATGGGTATTCCAGCATGACAATGACCCAAAACACACGGCCAAGGCAACAAAGGAGTGGCTCAAGAAGAAGCACATTAAGGTCCTGGAATGGCCTAGCCAGTCTCCAGACCTTAATCCCATAGAAAATCTGTTGAGGGAGCTGAAGGTTCGAGTTGCCAAACGTCAGCCTCGAAACCTTAATGACTTGGAGAAGATCTGCAAAGAGGAGTGAGACAAAATCCCTCCTGAGATGTGTGCAAACCTGGTGGCCAACTACAAGAAACGTCTGACCTCTGTGATTGCCAACAAGGGTTTTGCCACCAAGTACTAAGTCATGTTTTGCAGAGGGGTCAAATACTTATTTCCCTCATTAAAATGCAAATCAATTTATAACATTTTTGACATGCGTTTTTCTGGATTTCTTTGTTGTTATTCTGTCTCTCACTGTTCAAATAAACCTACCATTAAAATTATAGACTGATCATGTCTTTGTCAGTGGGCAAACGTACAAAATCAGCAGGGGATCAAATACTTTTTTCCCTCACTGTAGATATGTCTCTGAGGATAGCTCTGTTTAATATTTAGCTATGTCTCGTGAGGATATCACTGTTTAATATCTAGCTATGTCTCTGAGGATATCACTGTTTAATATCTAGCTATGTCTATGTCTGTGCACAGCATGCAGTAGTTAATTCTTTAGAGTCTAAGACGTTGGGGGAGACGGGTCATACTATAGATCATTTAGATATATGATTTGGAAATGTAGGACCAATTTAGGTATAAACAAATCTATATAACAAATATTTGATAAAATATTGACTTTGACCTTTACTACTAAAGTCCATAGAAACGTATTGAATAATACATTAATAAATGGCAAAAAGGACAGTCAAAAAATGAATAATAAGAAATAAGGTTTTGAAGTGTCTGCCCTAAATCTAGGATATATATATATATATATATATATATTTTTTTACACATATTTAACCCCTTTTTTTGGGTAGGCACAAAACTACATTCATACTTCCATTCAATTTTTTTCAACCGGTACCGGTTACCTTCAGACGAGTCACGTGACACTTGTGGGGGTCGTAGAGCAGAACGGAGAACACCATCGTGTTCGTGAGAGTCTCCCTCTTCCAATGATGTTTTCTTCTGGGACTACTGAAGGAGATGTTTTGGATGAGTAACAGTCTTGAGAAACAGTCTCTCTATTGTTGCTGTTCTTCTACAACGATTCAGCACAACCCTTGAGATAGGCAGACACTGAAACGTGCTGTCTTAAAAAAAAAAAAAAAATAGACGAACTAAGCAGAAAGAAACATTCTTGTTTATCTGTGTGTTTTCCTTCTTTTTTTAAAATGGAATGATTGTGTTTTCTTTAATGATGTGTCCTTAAGATGAAACCGATGGAGATGGTCGACATCTTACGTGCTCCAACCCATCTTTGCTATTTTGTGACTTTCTTCATGTTTATCCTATCCTTTTCTTAGTACAGAAATCTCACACCATTATCACCTATAACCGCTAAATACTTTAGAGCTACGAATCGACAGCTACTAACCTTGACTTTGACCTTGATTTCGCACCAGTACTCCCTGTATACAGCCTCAATATTATTATTATTATTATTTATTGTGTTACTATTATTTTATTAGTTTTTGTTACTTTTCTTACTTTTTAACTCTGCATTTTTTGGGGGAAAAGGCTCATAAGTAAGGATTTCACGTTAAAGTCTACACCTGTTATATTCGGCACGTGACAAATACCATTTTATTTAATTTTTTAATGGAATGATGTTCTAGGAAAGAGATATGCTGCTGAGGTACAGACGGCAGGGTACAGGAGGGAGGAAGAAGGTCATTAAGCCGTGTAAACCGGCGGTAGAGACGTTCTTTGGTTACGACGACGAAGAGGCTTCTATAGACTCAGACGGATCCTCCATCTCCTTCCACACAGACAGGACACCATGCACACCAGACGATGACCCGGAGGAGGTAAGACATGGACACAGACTTTCTGGGGAAAGTCATACAGTTTTGCTTGTCATGTTTAAGGGGAGTCTGACAGAGAGAAAGAGAGTGATCAAGAGAGAGGAAAGAGAGAAAGATCAAGACAGAGAGAAAGAGAGAGGAGGGGGATATATATATATATGTTTTGTCCTTTGATTGCTCCCTAATGAAAGCTTGACGTTATAGAATTATAAATGAATTTGAAAGTGTGTTTCCATTCTTGATATACAGAAGTCAATTACAGAAGTGTAAATATGCAATGCAACGTTTACTGAAAATCAGACGGTTTCATATGTAATATGTTATTTCTGATGTTGTGTTATAATGACCATGGGGTTTGACTGTTGTTTTTGTCTGTCTGTCTGTCTGTCTGTCTGTCTGTCTGTCTGTCTGTCTGTCTGTCTGTCTGTCTGTCTGTCTGTCTGTCTGTCTGTCTGTCTGTCTGTCTGTCTGTCTGTCTGTCTGTCTGTCTGTCTGTCTGTCTGTCTGTCTGTCTGTCTGTCTGTCTGTCTGTCTGTCTGTCTGTGTCTGCCCGCTCGTCTGTGTCTGTCTGCCTCCATGCCCGTCTGTCTGCCTGTCTGTGTCTGTCTACCTGCATGTCTGCCCGTCTGTCCGTCTGCCCGCCTGCCCGCCCGCCTGTCTGCCTGCCTGCCTGCCTGCCTGCCTGTAGGGTATGATCAGGGAGGAGACAGAGATGAGGTTTCATCAGTTGACCATGGAGTACCAGGCTCTTCAGAGAGCATATGCACTTCTACAGGAGCAGGTCGGGGGCACGTTTGATGCAGAGAAGGAAGTCAAGGTAAGAGGTGCTCTTTTATGATGCCATTATCAAAACATGTATTTCATTCACTGGGCAGGAATGTATTTTAGACCACTAGTCCACAAGAAATATTGGGCTAAAGTCATATTCACTTGCCCTTCATAAGTAGGACTCCTCCAAGGCCTGATTCAGTTGAGACATTTGCATAAATCATTAATTGACGTAAGTGAGAGAATATGTGAGTTAAGCACGCAGGTCTCAAACCAGAATGCTGCCCTAGAGACTGAACCACATAGATACAGAATGCTGCCCTAGAGACTGAACCAGGTAGAGACAGAATGCTGCCCTAGAGACTGAACCAGGTAGAGACTGAATGCTGCCCTAGAGACTGAACCAGGTAGAGACTGAACCAGGTAGAGACAGAATGCTGCCATAGAGACTGAACCAGGTAGAGACAGAATGCTGCCCTAGAGACTGAACCAGGTAGAGACTGAACCAGGTAGAGACAGAATGCTGCCCTAGAGATTGAACCAGGTAGAGTCAGAATGCTGCCATAGAGACTGAACCAGGTAGAGTCAGAATGCTGCCATAGAGACTGAACCAGTTAGAGTCAGAATGCTGCCATAGAGACTGAACCAGGTAGAGTCAGAATGCTGCCATAGAGACTGAACCAGGTAGAGTCAGAATGCTGCCATAGAGACTGAACCAGTTAGAGTCAGAATGCTGCCATAGAGACTGAACCAGGTAGAGTCAGAATGCTGCCATAGAGACTGAACCAGGTAGAGACAGAATGCTGCCCTAGAGACTGAACCGGGTAGAGACAGAATGCTGCCATAGAGACTGAACCAGGTAGGGAAACATATTCTACTATCATTTATTATCATTGTATATAACCAGTGAATGTTGTTCTCTTCACTCCACAGACAAGAGAACAGTTGCAAGCAGAGCTTCTTCTCTACCAAACCAGAATACAGGACCTAGAGTGTGTTCTGTCCCAACAAGGACAGGTGACTGGATTACACACACATATAGCCACACGCACACACACACACACACACGCACGTATTCACGCACACAAACACACACAGACACACACACTGTTCTTTGCCACTGATTAGCTGATTCCTTGTGTGTTTGAAGGATATGAAGTGGATCGAAGAGAAACAGGCCCTGTTTCAAAGAAATCAAGAACTTATAGAAAAGGTATGAACTATTATCCATCATATTTACTCAAAGTGATGTGTCACATGTAATTCAGGTGTGATTGGAAAAAATGTGACTGTGGTTATCTTTCCCGTGTATTTCCCCTCTCTTAACAGATCAAGCACGTGGAAACAGAGGAGTCACGTTTAAAAAACGAATTTCAGGACGCCAGAGACCAAAATGAACTCCTGGAGTTCCGGATCCTTGAACTTGAAGTAAGAGCAGGGAATTTAAACTCCTCCAACAACCGCTCCACGGGCTCCGTAGTATGGCATCGTCTCCAACCTCTGTGTTTCCATTGGACCTTGGATACAATTGGACGAAAATGTTTCATCTTAATGTTATTCAGGTTTTGGAAATGTATTATCAGTTTTAGCTATACTCCTAGATACTGTAGGTAATTAAAGACTTGCAGGCTGGTTTTACATGCCCATGGTCTCCAAGGTGGGCCATCTAGTAATAACGACATCTTATCACCATCCAGGAGCGGGAGAGGAGATCTCCAGGCATCAACTTCCACGACGTCCACTTCTGTGAAGGCGTCAGTCCACTGCAGGTGTACTGTGAGGCCGAGGGAGTCACAGTGAGTCTACATCTATCATAATAATAATGTCATATATAATATAGTTTGGTGAAGGCAGAAGTGAGTCTATATCCTTAATAATAATATCTTATGAAAGGTGCTAGGGGGTAGAGGTTAGGAGCTAGGGGCTAAGAGAGGTGTCTATGGCCCTCCAAATTCAAATCTTGACCTCAAAGCCAGTTCCACTGCCTTTTTTTCCCCCATTGTTCCCCTCTAATCAGGGACTGGTTTAGACCTGAGACACCAGGTGGGTGATATTAATGATCAGGTAGAACAGACACCCAGCAGACTCCAGACCTCGTTGGGTCAGAGTTGAATAACCTTGGTCAAAGGGGGAGTGTTAAGGGGTTGATTTTGATTTTATTTGAAGTTTAACCTGATGTTCTTGTCTCTTCTCCCTGGCAGGACATCGTCATCACAGAGCTGATGAAAAAGCTAGATATACTGGGGGATAATGCCGTAAGTGTATGTTCATTTCCTATCTACATGTATGTACATGTATGTCTGCCTGCAGTATGGTTCGCTCCAACATCACTGGACTCATTGCTCTGTCTGTCTCCTCTGTGTTGTACAGTAAGGGAAAAAAGTATTTGATCCCCTGCTGATTTTGTACGTTTGCCCACTGACAAAGACACGATCAGTCTATAATTTTAATGGTAGGTTTATTTGAACAGTGAGAGACAGAATAACAACAAAAAAATCCAGAAAAATGCATGTCAAAAATGTTATTAATTGATTTGCATTTTAATTAGGGAAATAAGTATTTGACCCCTCTGCAAAACATGACTTAGTACTTGGTGGCAAAACCCTTGTTGGCAATCACAGAGGTCAGACGTTTCTTGTAGTTGGCCACCAGGTTTGCACACATCTCAGGAGGGATTTTGTTCCACTCCTCTTTGCAGATCTTCTCCAAGTCATTAAGGTTTCGAGGCTGACGTTTGGCAACTCTAACCTTCAGCTCCCTCCACAGATTTTCTCTGGGATTAAGGTCTGGAGACTGGCAAGGCCACTCCAGGACCTTAATGTGCTTCTTCTTGAGCCACTCCTTTGTTGCCTTGGCCGTGTGTTTTTGGGGGGGGGCAGTATGAAAAATAAAATAAGATAAGAGGATAAGAGCGTCTGCTGAATGACTAAAATGTAATGTAAATGTGTTGATGGATCTGCTGTTTGCCTGCAGTATGGTCCGCTCCAACATCACTGAACTCATTGCTCTGTCTGTCTCCTCTGTGTTGATGGATCTGCTGTTTGCTTGATACTGAGTGTCTGAGTGTTGTGTTTTCCCTATGTACCATGTACCACCCAGAACCTATCCAATGAGGAGCAAGTGGTTGCCATTCACGCCAGGACTGTCTTAACACTAGCAGAAAGGGTATTTTTTTATATATTTTTTTTTTATTAACTTACATTTCAAAAGGCTGTTGATCTTTGTTTGTTTGAATGCCGGCCTTGTCTTTGAATCCCTGTCGTAGGCTTTGCATCATTGAGTTAATGAGATAAAATAATGTTTTTATTCCCAGCTGAATATCCTGCTTACTGTCTTCTCCTTTCAGTGGCTTGAGAATATAGAGGTCACCAAAACCGCTTTAGCACAGAAAAGGATGGACATTGAAAGTGAGAAGGTAAATGGCTGATCTGCATTTTATTTGAACCCTTCTCATTTAGCATGCTGCTCAAGTTGTTTTGCATGGAAGTACGTGGTATATGGTATATGCTTAAAGTGCATTGGCAACTGGCAATATATTGTAGCCCGACCTACAGTGTTTAACAGACATCTTATATGAATGAACAAATGAATGAAAGAAAGAAATAATGAATGAATGAATTTACAAATGAATGAATGATTTTGTATGAATCTTTAGTATGAGTTATCTGGATGACGAGGTTGTGTTCTGTGTGTTATTTGCAGCATGTGTTCAGTAAACAGAAAGGCTACCTGGATGAGGAGTTGGACTACAGGAAACAGTCCATGGCTCAGGCACACAAGGTGAGAGGCATTTAAAATGGACCCAAATGTTCAAGGAAAAGCTTGCCTTTGTAAACTAACACTCTCACTCTGGATAAGAGCATCTGCTAAATGACTCAAATAGAAAATGGAAATATACAATGAGTGGACAAAAAATTAAGAATACCTTCCTAATATTGAGTTGCTCCCCCTTTTTGCCCTCAGAACAGCCTCAATTCATCGGGGCATGGACTCTACAAGGGGTCGAAAGCTTTCCACAGGGATGCTGGCCCATGTTGACTCCAATGCTTCCCATAGTTGTGTCAAGTTGGCTGGATGTCTTTTGGGTGGTGGACCATTCTTGAGACACATGGGAAACTGTTAAGCGTGAAAAACCCAGCAGCGTTGCAGTTCTTGACACAAACCAGTGTGCCTGGCACCTACCACCATACCCCGTTCAAAAGCACTTTAATATTTTGTTTTGCCCATTCACCCTCTGAATGGCACACATACACAATCCATGTCTCAATTGTCTCAAGGCTTAAAAATCCTTCTTTAACCCGTCTCCTCCCCTTCATCTACACTGATTGAAGTGGATTTAACAAGTGACATCAATAAGGGGTCGTGGAAAGAGCAGGTGTTCTTAATGTTTTGTATAGTCAGTGTATATGCCCACAAACTACCTTTTCACTCTCCTCCTTCCTCTCTCCCCTCCCTCCCCTCCTCCCCTCCCTCCCTCCCTCCCTTCCTCCCCTCCCGCCCTCCCTCTCTCCCCTCCCTCCCTCCCTCTCTCCCCTCCCTCCCTCTCTCTCCTCCCTCCCTCCCTCCCTCTCCTCCCTCCCTCCCTCTCCTCCCTCCCTCTCTCTCCCCTCCCTCTCTCCCCTCCCTCCCTCCCTCTCTCCCCTCCCTCCCCTCCAGAGGATCTTGGAGCTAGAGGCGATGCTGTTTAACGCCCTGCAACAGGAGGCGGGTGCCAAGATGGCGGAGATGCTGTCGGACGACGAGCGGGAGAAACTGCGTCGGGCGGTGGAGCAGTGGAAGAGAGCGGTCATGACGGAGCTCAGAGAGAGGGACTCACAGATCCTCAGGGAGAGAATGGAGCTGCTACAGCACTCACAGCAGGTGAGAGGATGGAGCTGGTAGAGGATGGAGCTGGTAGAGGATGGAGCTGGTACAGGGAGAGGATGGAGCTGGTACAGGGAGAGGATGGAGCTGGTAGAGGATGGAGCTGGTACAGGGAGAGGATGGAGCTGGTAGAGGATGGAGCTGGTACAGGGAGAGGATGGAGCTGGTAGAGGATGGAGCTGGTACAGGTAGAGGATGGAGCTGGTAGAGGATGGAGCTGGTACAGGGAGAGGATGGAGCTGGTAGAGGATGGAGCTGGTAGAGGATGGAGCTGGTAGGGGATGGAGCTGGTAGAGGATGGAGCTGGTACAGGTAGAGGATGGAGCTGGTACAGGTAGAGGATGGAGCTGGTAGAGGATGGAGCTCAGCTATCCTACAGTACATTCCTCAGGGAGATCCTCCTTCCTCAGCTACCCTACAGTACATTCCCCAGGGAGATCCTCCTTCCTCAGCTACCTTACAGTACATTCCCCAGGGAGATCCTTCCTCAGCTACCCTACAGTACATTCCCCAGGGAGATCCTCCTTCCTCAGCTACCCTACAGTACATTCCCCAGGGAGATCCTCCTTCCTCAGCTACCTTACAGTACATTCCCCAGGGAGATCCTCCTTCCTCAGCTACCCTACAGTACATTCCCCAGGGAGATCCTCCTTCCTCAGCTACCCTACAGTACATTCCCCAGGGAGATCCTCCTTCCTCAGCTACCCTACAGTACATTCCCCAGGGAGATCCTTCCTCAGCTACCCTACAGTACATTCCCCAGGGAGATCCTCCTTCCTCAGCCACCCTACAGTACATTCCCCAGGGAGATCCTTCCTCAGCTACCCTACAGTACATTCCCCAGGGAGATCCTCCTTCCTCAGCTACCCTACAGTACATTCCCCAGGGAGATCCTTCCTCAGCTACCCTACAGTACATTCCCCAGGGAGATCCTCCTTCCTCAGCTACCCTACAGTACATTCCCCAGGGAGATCCTCCTTCCTCAGCTACCCTACAGTACATTCCCCAGGGAGATCCTCCTTCCTCAGCTACCCTACAGTACATTCCCCAGGGAGATCCTTCCTCAGCTACCCTACAGTACATTCCCCAGGGAGATCCTCCTTCCTCAGCTACCCTACAGTACATTCCCCAGGGAGATCCTCCTTCCTCAGCTACCCTACAGTACATTCTCCAGGGAGATCCTCCTTCCTCAGCTACCCTACAGTACATTCCCCAGGGAGATCCTCCTTCCTCAGCTACCCTACAGTACATTCCCCAGGGAGATCCTTCCTCAGCTACCCTGCAGTACATTCCCCAGGGAGATCCTCCTTCCTCAGCCACCCTACAGTACATTCCCCAGGGAGATCCTTCCTCAGCTACCTTACAGTACATTCCCCAGGGAGATCCTCCTTCCTCAGCCACCTTACAGTACATTCCCCAGGGAGATCCTTCCTCAGCTACCCTACAGTACATTCCCCAGGGAGATCCTCCTTCCTCAGCTACCCTACAGTACATTCCCCAGGGAGATACTTCCTCAGCCACCCTACAGTACATTCCACAGGGAGATCCTCCTTCCTCAGCTACCCTACAGTACATTCCCCAGGGAGATCCTCCTTCCTCAGCTACCTTACAGTACATTCCCCAGGGAGATCCTCCTTCCTCAGCTACCCTACAGTACATTCCCCAGGGAGATCCATCCTCAGCTACCCTACAGTACATTCCCCAGGGAGATCCTCCTTCCTCAGCTACCCTACAGTACATTCCCCAGGGAGATCCTTCCTCAGCTACCCTACAGTACATTCCCCAGGGAGATCCTCCTTCCTCAGCCACCCTACAGTACATTCCCCAGGGAGATCCTTCCTCAGCCACCCTGCAGTACATTCCCCAGGGAGATCCTCCTTCCTCAGCTACCCTACAGTACATTCCCCAGGGAGATCCTCCTTCCTCAGCTACCCTACAGTACATTCCCCAGGGAGATCCTCCTTCCTCAGCTACCCTACAGTACATTCCCCAGGGAGATCCTTCCTCAGCTACCCTACAGTACATTCCCCAGGGAGATCCTCCTTCCTCAGCTACCCTACAGTACATTCCCCAGGGAGATCCTCCTTCCTCAGCTACCCTACAGTACATTCCCCAGGGAGATCCTTCCTCAGCTACCCTACAGTACATTCCCCAGGGAGATCCTTCCTCAGCTACCCTACAGTACATTCCCCAGGGAGATCCTCCTTCCTCAGCCACCCTACAGTACATTCCCCAGGGAGATCCTCCTTCCTCAGCTACCCTACAGTACATTCCCCAGGGAGATCCTCCTTCCTCAGCTACCCTACAGTACATTCCCCAGGGATATCCTCCTTCCTCAGCTACCCTACAGTACATTCCCCAGGGAGATCCTTCCTCAGCTACCCTACAGTACATTCCCCAGGGAGATCCTTCCTCAGCTACCCTACAGTACATTCCCCAGGGAGATCCTTCCTCAGCTACCCTGCAGTACATTCCCCAGGGAGATCCTCCTTCCTCAGCTACCCTACAGTACATTCCCCAGGGAGATCCTTCCTCAGCCACCCTACAGTACATTCCCCAGGGAGATCCTTCCTCAGCTACCCTACAGTACATTCCCCAGGGATATCCTCCTTCCTCAGCTACCCTACAGTACATTCCCCAGGGAGATCCTTCCTCAGCTACCCTACAGTACATTCCCCAGGGAGATCCTTCCTCAGCTACCCTACAGTACATTCCCCAGGGAGATCCTTCCTCAGCTACCCTACAGTACATTCCCCAGGGAGATCCTCCTTCCTCAGCTACCCTGCAATACATTCCCCAGGCAGATCCTCCTTCCTCAGCTACCCTACAGTACATTCCCCAGGGAGATTCTCCTTCCTCAGCTACCCTACAGTACATTCCCCAGGGAGATCCTCCTTCCTCAGCTACCCTACAGTACATTCCCCAGGGAGATCCTTCCTCAGCTACCCTGCAGTACATTCCCCAGGGAGATCCTCCTTCCTCAGCCACCCTACAGTACATTCCCCAGGGAGATCCTTCCTCAGCTACCTTACAGTACATTCCCCAGGGAGATCCTCCTTCCTCAGCCACCTTACAGTACATTCCCCAGGGAGATCCTTCCTCAGCTACCCTACAGTACATTCCCCAGGGAGATCCTCCTTCCTCAGCTACCCTACAGTACATTCCCCAGGGAGATACTTCCTCAGCCACCCTACAGTACATTCCACAGGGAGATCCTCCTTCCTCAGCTACCCTACAGTACATTCCCCAGGGAGATCCTCCTTCCTCAGCTACCTTACAGTACATTCCCCAGGGAGATCCTCCTTCCTCAGCTACCCTACAGTACATTCCCCAGGGAGATCCTCCTTCCTCAGCTACCCTACAGTACATTCCCCAGGGAGATCCTCCTTCCTCAGCTACCCTACAGTACATTCCCCAGGGAGATCCTTCCTCAGCTACCCTACAGTACATTCCCCAGGGAGATCCTCCTTCCTCAGCCACCCTACAGTACATTCCCCAGGGAGATCCTTCCTCAGCCACCCTGCAGTACATTCCCCAGGGAGATCCTCCTTCCTCAGCTACCCTACAGTACATTCCCCAGGGTGATCCTCCTTCCTCAGCTACCCTACAGTACATTCCCCAGGGTGATCCTCCTTCCTCAGCTACCCTACAGTACATTCCCCAGGGAGATCCTTCCTCAGCTACCCTACAGTACATTCCCCAGGGAGATCCTCCTTCCTCAGCTACCCTACAGTACATTCCCCAGGGAGATCCTCCTTCCTCAGCTACCCTACAGTACATTCCCCAGGGAGATCCTTCCTCAGCTACCCTACAGTACATTCCCCAGGGAGATCCTTCCTCAGCTACCCTACAGTACATTCCCCAGGGAGATCCTCCTTCCTCAGCCACCCTACAGTACATTCCCCAGGGAGATCCTCCTTCCTCAGCTACCCTACAGTACATTCCCCAGGGAGATCCTCCTTCCTCAGCTACCCTACAGTACATTCCCCAGGGATATCCTCCTTCCTCAGCTACCCTACAGTACATTCCCCAGGGAGATCCTTCCTCAGCTACCCTACAGTACATTCCCCAGGGAGATCCTTCCTCAGCTACCCTACAGTACATTCCCCAGGGAGATCCTTCCTCAGCTACCCTGCAGTACATTCCCCAGGGAGATCCTCCTTCCTCAGCTACCCTACAGTACATTCCCCAGGGAGATCCTTCCTCAGCCACCCTACAGTACATTCCCCAGGGAGATCCTTCCTCAGCTACCCTACAGTACATTCCCCAGGGATATCCTCCTTCCTCAGCTACCCTACAGTACATTCCCCAGGGAGATCCTTCCTCAGCTACCCTACAGTACATTCCCCAGGGAGATCCTTCCTCAGCTACCCTACAGTACATTCCCCAGGGAGATCCTTCCTCAGCTACCCTACAGTACATTCCCCAGGGAGATCCTCCTTCCTCAGCTACCCTGCAATACATTCCCCAGGGAGATCCTCCTTCCTCAGCTACCCTACAGTACATTCCCCAGGGAGATTCTCCTTCCTCAGCTACCCTACAGTACATTCCCCAGGGAGATCCTTCCTCAGCTACCCTACAGTACATTCCCCAGGGAGATCCTTCCTCAGCTACCCTACAGTACATTCCCCAGGGAGATCCTCCTTCCTCAGCTACCCTACAGTACATTCCCCAGGGAGATCCTTCCTCAGCTACCCTACAGTATATTCCCCAGGGAGATCCTTCCTCAGCTACCCTACAGTACACCAATATTAAACATTTCCTCTGATCTGATTTAACTTATTGTCCACCTTATTGTTCATCCTGTTTTCATGTCCAGAGAATCAAAGAGCTGGAGGAATGGATAGCAGCACAGAGAAGACAGATAAAGGAACTAGAAGAAAAGGTAAACCCGGTCAAATGGTCCCTTGAAACCAGTGACACTGTGTTGTATTGCTCAGTTGAATTGAACTGTATTTAATAGATGAATTTATTCAGACTTGGAATATGAATGCTACAAATTGCTGTCTGTTCTCCATCTGGCAGAAATGACTCTCTCCTTTCCCTCCATTATCTTCTTTTCATTCCTTCAGTTTTTATTTTTATTTTTGTTTTTT
Source organism: Coregonus lavaretus (assembly GCF_964263955.1). Lineage (NCBI taxonomy): Eukaryota > Metazoa > Chordata > Actinopteri > Salmoniformes > Salmonidae > Coregonus > Coregonus lavaretus. The sequence continues at coordinate 35,600 of NW_028162146.1, read as the reverse complement.
TCTTTAGCCTTTATTCTTTGGTCATAGTTCTCCTGGGAAGCCAGCGCAAGTATGTCTTTTTTACCTAAATATCTCTGTTTCTTTAACCATTAAAATAATAAATTAGTGTATATACTGTTGCGTCATATCATATTGTCATTTCAATCCACAGGTTTCCAGATTGTCTTCTCCATTTTGTTCAAGAGGACACGATTTGGAATCCAAGCTGGCTCCCAGTGTCCTGAAAGACTTTCCGAAGACTTCTCCTCACATGGGAAACCAGTCAACTATGCTGCAACACTGACTTTAAAGAGAATACTATGACCATGTTTTTTTTTTTTGTAAGGACAGCAAAACTTTTACTTCAGTAACCTTTTAAACCTGACTGCTGTCCCTCTCTTGAAGTGATGATGATGTTGACGTCTCGATGGAAGACTTCCTCTCTATGGATGAAGACTTCAGTGGAATTGAAGAACTCCTCAAAATGGGAGTGTTTTGTGTTTTTTTTCCCTGCTGAGCAGGTGGTGCTCTGGTCGCTTCCCTTTGGAAGCATGAAGAAGAAGAAGAAGAAGAGTTTGATTGATTGAAACAAACTGTAGTGAAGTCATCCGGTAGTCCTGCTCGGGGCTTAAACCTGGAACTTTGCTGTCAACCCAACACCTTAGCCAAGAGATTCCAAAACCTCTTGACGAGGTCACTAGGTGTTTAAGGTTAAATGGTGAATTGAGAAATGTTACCATAGTTCTTAATGTTCACACACCCCCCACTGAAGCTGAGCGTTTCCTAAAAATGGACACCATCCCACTGTTTACACCATCTGACCACGCTGTTATTACACTCACAGGGAGCTAGCCTCAGCCACACAAAGAGAGCTCATCCCCGAACTTTTAAAAATGGTGAAAGCCTTCAATGATGCCGCCCATACTGAAACAGACTTTGTGGCTAGTGTACCCTCTATCTATCTCTATGGCCTCAGCCCTGCCTGTCTAGTCCAGACATGATGTGGGACTCATTAGCTCCTCAATCTCAGTGTTTGAAATGAAACCAGAAGCCAAACTGTGGTAATATTAGACATCATGTATTTTTTTTTTTATGTATTAAAAAATGCAAAGATTTTAAAATACATTTCTCAAAAGAGGAATAAATAAAATGCTAAATTAGATATTTTTTTGTTGTTGATGAAGAATGAAGGTGCTTTCAATGCTTTTAGACTTTTTCCATTTGATCAGATTATGTAAGTCTGGTCTTCCCCCTTGGTGCTTGGGAGAGGGTGGGTTTGCTTCAGATGGGGACCTTGGTTAGTTCTGTTATATCCTGATGGAGAGGGTGGGTTTGCTTCAGATGGGGACCTTGGTTAGTTCTGTTATATCCTGATGGAGAGGGTGGGTTTGCTTCAGATGGGGACCTTGGTTAGTTCTGTTATATCCTGATGGAGAGGGTGGGTTTGCTTCAGATGGGGACCTTGGTTAGTTCTGTTATATCCTGATGGAGAGGGTGGGTTTGCTTCAGATGGGGACCTTGGTTAGTTCTGTTATATCCTGATGGAGAGGGTGGGTTTGCTTCAGATGGGGACCTTGGTTAGTTCTGTTATATCCTGATGGAGAGGGTGGGTTTGCTTCAGATGGGGACCTTGGTTAGTTCTGTTATATCCTGATGGAGAGGGTGGGTTTGCTTCAGATGGGGACCTTGGTTAGTTCTGTTATATCCTGATGGAGAGGGTGGGTTTGCTTCAGATGGGGACCTTGGTTAGTTCTGTTATATCCTGATGGAGAGGGTGGGTTTGCTTCAGATGGGGACCTTGGTTAGTTCTGTTATATCCTGATGGAGAGGGTGGGTTTGCTTCAGATGGGGACCTTGGTTAGTTCTGTTATATCCTGATGGAGAGGGTGGGTTTGCTTCAGATGGGGACCTTGGTTAGTTCTGTTATATCCTGATGGAGAGGGTGGGTTTGCTTCAGATGGGGACCTTGGTTAGTTCTGTTATATCCTGATGGAGAGGGTGGGTTTGCTTCAGATGGGGACCTTGGTTAGTTCTGTTATATCCTGATGGAGAGGGTGGGTTTGCTTCAGATGGGGACCTTGGTTAGTTCTGTTATATCCTGATGGAGAGGGTGGGTTTGCTTCAGATGGGGACCTTGGTTAGTTCTGTTATATCCTGATGGAGAGGGTGGGTTTGCTTCAGATGGGAACCTTGGTTAGTTCTGTTATATCCTGATGGAGAGGGTGGGTTTGCTTCAGATGGGGACCTTGGTTAGTTCTGTTATATCCTGATGGAGAGGGTGGGTTTGCTTCAGATGGGGACCTTGGTTAGTTCTGTTATATCCTGATGGAGAGGGTGGGTTTGCTTCAGATGGGGACCTTGGTTAGTTCTGTTATATCCTGATGGAGAGGGTGGGTTTGCTTCAGATGGGGACCTTGGTTAGTTCTGTTATATCCTGATGGAGAGGGTGGGTTTGCTTCAGATGGGGACCTTGGTTAGTTCTGTTATATCCTGATGGAGAGGGTGGGTTTGCTTCAGATGGGGACCTTGGTTAGTTCTGTTATATCCTGATGGAGAGGGTGGGTTTGCTTCAGATGGGGACCTTGGTTAGTTCTGTTATATCCTGATGGAGAGGGTGGGTTTGCTTCAGATGGGGACCTTGGTTAGTTCTGTTATATCCTGATGGAGAGGGTGGGTTTGCTTCAGATGGGGACCTTGGTTAGTTCTGTTATATCCTGATGGAGAGGGTGGGTTTGCTTCAGATGGGGACCTTGGTTAGTTCTGTTATATCCTGATGGAGAGGGTGGGTTTGCTTCAGATGGGGACCTTGGTTAGTTCTGTTATATCCTGATGGAGAGGGTGGGTTTGCTTCAGATGGGGACCTTGGTTAGTTCTGTTATATCCTGATGGAGAGGGTGGGTTTGCTTCAGATGGGGACCTTGGTTAGTTCTGTTATATCCTGATGGAGAGGGTGGGTTTGCTTCAGATGGGGACCTTGGTTAGTTCTGTTATATCCTGATGGAGAGGGTGGGTTTGCTTCAGATGGGGACCTTGGTTAGTTCTGTTATATCCTGATGGAGAGGGTGGGTTTGCTTCAGATGGGGACCTTGGTTAGTTCTGTTATATCCTGATGGAGAGGGTGGGTTTGCTTCAGATGGGGACCTTGGTTAGTTCTGTTATATCCTGATGGAGAGGGTGGGTTTGCTTCAGATGGGGACCTTGGTTAGTTCTGTTATATCCTGATGGAGAGGGTGGGTTTGCTTCAGATGGGGACCTTGGTTAGTTCTGTTATATCCTGATGGAGAGGGTGGGTTTGCTTCAGATGGGGACCTTGGTTAGTTCTGTTATATCCTGATGGAGAGGGTGGGTTTGCTTCAGATGGGGACCTTGGTTAGTTCTGTTATATCCTGATGGAGAGGGTGGGTTTGCTTCAGATGGGGACCTTGGTTAGTTCTGTTATATCCTGATGGAGAGGGTGGGTTTGCTTCAGATGGGGACCTTGGTTAGTTCTGTTATATCCTGATGGAGAGGGTGGGTTTGCTTCAGATGGGGACCTTGGTTAGTTCTGTTATATCCTGATGGAGAGGGTGGGTTTGCTTCAGATGGGGACCTTGGTTAGTTCTGTTATATCCTGATGAGACAAATACCTCCCATTGAATCTTTATGACTCATGTTAAAGCAGATCAAGTACTAAAGATGTATTTTATGCATTATGTTGCCATTAAATGGGATCAAGCCCCGTTTCTACGGAATACTGCACCTTCATAACCAAGCACACACAAACACACCCACACGAACACAACACACGCACGCACGCACACACACACACACACACAGAAGACTTGAAGTGATAAACACTGGACATCACCAGCCATATCAGAATAATAGGAATAGATGACGTCTCATCTAAAACCAAACATTGAAAAGTCACCACCACAAACAGAGGCACAGGTAAGAAGAATATTATATGAATGCTTTATTATGACACATCTGGAAATTGATTATTATTATCAACCACCTGTTTAATATTGTTTTATCTTTTGATATCATTTTTATATGCAAGTGTTATTGTTGGTTGATTAAAGTTGAACGTGTAAAGTGAAGTGAGGCTCAGTTGTCTGTGCAGAATACCAACAGTAGAGGGCGCTACACTACAGAAAATGTTTGCCATAGACGGCTTTTCAATGCGTTTGTATGTGTAGACTATGGGGCCTACTCTGGGTCGTTCCAATCTGGTTTGCTAAGGGTGAGCTAAATGTATGCTGAACCCTAAAATACCTGAAATACTTGATATTTCGGCACAAAAGTGTAAAAGTTCTCCATGCCACTCTTGGATATGATTATTCGAAGGCTGTAAAGTTCAATCCATAACCAAACACAAAAGGGATTGATTTTGGATCGTACTACAGTTGTAGAAGAGCAGAAGCTTCAAGCTGGAATCCTTAATGGTGAAGCTGGGATATGATGTCATTGCACGCGCATTAGAACAGCAGAAAGTATACAGCGTTTTTTTTTTTACCATGTTGCCTGATGCTCCTCACCTCCGCTTCATCGACAAAACAATAACAACGGCGGTGGGGCGGATATTGGAGCTGTTTCCCCTAGTTCAGATTCCATCTTTAACATTGGAGCTGTTTCCCCTAGTTCAGTTTTTATCTTTAACATTGGAGCTGTTTCCTCTAGTTCAGATTCCATCTTTAACATTGTCACTGTTTCCCCTAGTTCAGATTCCATCTTTAACAGGCAGTAGCTGCATAGTGGGATGAAATCCACAGCCCTAACAAAGCAAGTCCTCTCTAATATGAGAGAAGCCAGTGGGGAGGAGAGGGAGGGGGAGGAATGTCCTTGTGAAATGTAGGTCTCTGCCATAGGGCATCTCAGAGACATGCAGACTCTCTCAGCCACACTGTGACCTCACATGCCCTAATGTCTAAGACTAATACACAGTGGCCCCACAGCCATGCATGCTCTCCCTGATGTCTAAGACAAGGAAATATTTAAGCGGATCTGTGAAATGGAAGGCTGAAGACTCACTCCATGCTGTCTCTCAGAGACTAAAGCATCCTCAGGGTATGGTACACAGTAGGTGTGTGTGTGTGTGTGTGTGTGTGTGTGTGTGTGTGTGTGTGTGTGTGTTGTGTCTACATGACTGACGGTCACCTTAGATGTTTGAGGAGAGTTAGTTTGTTTTACACGGGAATGCTAATTATCAAACAATGTTTGAATGTTGTATATCAGGGATGGGCAACTTTGATGGGGTTGGGGCCACAAAAATCTGAACTCGTCATGAGGGGCCGCAGTGGCTCGGGGGTCTGCGTACCCACATCCATATGGAGCTGGCCCATAACCTTTTGGAGGCCCTAGGTGACATTTTGTTTGGGGCCCCCACCTTGTGAGCAAAACATTTTAGCGGCCCCCGTCTTGACAGTGAAGATAACAATTGTTTGTCTACATGCTGACCACACAGCTCGCGTTTATAAATGTACACATACATGTTATTCAATCATTGCACCCACACTGCTCGTGCAGGTCAACAAGCGTCTGCGTAGCCAGGCGCTAAAATATAACTTGCTTCTATCTGTGACACTTGACGCGCTGGTGTGGGTGGACAAAATCAACATGCGAGCGATGGCGGACGCACGCCCGCGCCCGGTCTAGTCAGCATGCCATCCTGGCGCATGTTGATTCTGTCCACCCACACCAGATGCGATCAGGACACGCAGGTTGAAATATCAAAATGAACTCTGAACCAATTTCATTAATTTGGGGATAGGTCGAAAAGCATTAAACATTCATGGCATTTTTAGCTAGCTAGCTTGCTGTTGCTAGCTAATTTGTCCTGGGATATAAACACTGGGTTGTTGTATTACCTGAAATGCACATATAAAAGGGTAAACCGACTGACTTTCTAGTTCTCTCCTCCTTCAGGGTTCTTCTTCTTCTTTGGACTTTATATGGCGGTTGGCAACCAACTTTATGGTGCATTACCGCAACCAACTGGACTGGAGCGTAGACCTCAGTTCATCTTTCAATCACGCACCTGGGTAGATGCTCCTAAAAACCAATGAGGAGATGGGAGAGGCGGGACTTGCAGCGCGTTGAGCGTCACAAATAGAACCGAGTTCTATTTTAGCGCCTGGCCACGCAGACGCTTGTTGACGGCCGCGAGCAGTGTGGGTGCAATGACTGAATAACATGTTATTATTATTATTATTATTATTATTATTATTATTATATTATTATTATTATGTATGTGTACATTTATTTTGCAACGCTTGCGCACGCGACACGTGCGGTGTGGCGAGCATGTTAGAGTTAATTTGCTGCAATTCACTTTGCCATGGGGTGTAGAGAAAATGTTGCAATTTTAAAGCAAGTTTGCTGCAATTCTACATATTTTCCCATGGGGGCAGAGAGAATATTTAGTAACTTTAGAACTAATTTCATGCAATTCTACTCGTTTTGCCATTGACAGAGAGAAATGTTTGTAGTTTTTTATATGATATCTGAGTGAGAGTGACCAACAAATTCAGGGCCCGTCGGTTATTTGACCGTGATTACTAGAAGTTTAGATAGCTGGCTAGACTAACTTAGCCTTTCATGTAAAACCAGTCATCCAGTCATCCATTAATATTAAAGCATTAGACCTATCACTAAAATCTTCAGTCATCCAAATGTTATACTTAAATCCGAACTGGTTCTCAAGCAAATTAGTAAGATTGTCTCACCCACTGTTCAAGAAAGGCCTTTTTCCCTTTATTCAGATTACAACCTCTCACTTTCAGTTATTTGAAAAGGAAATAATCTCCCAAATGTCACTATTTCTAAAACAAGCCATAGAAAGTTGGTTGCAATTTCAATTTAATCCTCCAGAAACGACAGAACAAATAATGCAACAAATATTGTGGTTAAATTCAAATATACTAATTGACAAAAAACCTTTATTTTTTGACAGAATGTTTAAAAAAGGTATAATCTTCGTAAATGATATCATCGGTAGGACTGGTGGAGTTATGTCGCACATGCAGCTAACAAAAACATATGGAAATGTCTGCTCTACCCAAAATTACAACCAAATAATTGCAGCCTTACCGCAAAAGTGGAAGAGGAAAGTTGAAGGGGGAGAAAGTAAGGAACTTGTCTGTCGGCCTTGCATTAAAGAACATAATTGGTTAAGGAAAACTGTGATAAATAAAAAAGTATATCAGTTTCACTTAAGGACCAAAGGATTGACAGCCATCCCATATAGATTGCAAAATAGTTGGGAAGAGATCTTTGACGTACCGATTCCATGGCATAGTGTTTATGAACTGACACGCAAAATGACACCGGATTCAAAAATTAGAATCTTTCAATTTAAATTATTATATAAAATTCTTGCTACCAATAGAATGTTATTTATATGGGGGATACAATCTTCCCAGCTCTGCAGATTTTGCTGTGAAAAGACAGAATCATTAGATCATTTGTTTTGGTTCTGTCCATTTGTAGCTTGTTTTTGGACACAGGTCCAGGAATGGCTAAAGGATTGCAATATTTACCTGGAACTAACCTTGCAGATAGCATTACTGGGTGATCTGAAAAGTCATAGTCAATCAATCAATAATATAATAATACTTTTAGCAAAAATGTTTATTTTTAATTCACAATCTGTAGAAGCAATGAGAATAGAAAGGTTCAGAACTTTTGTAAAACATCACAGTACGGTTGAAATATATATGACAAATAGAAATCCTATATGGATGGTGTTAAGAGATAGATGGGAGGTATTGAATAGAGTTGAAGGATGGGACTAATAACAAATAACAACAAATAATAACAAAGATAGCTAATAATGTAAGCATACTGTGTCCATAATAAGTATATAGGTTGTATGTTGGGAGCTTTTGGGAAAGAGCACAGTTAGAAAGATATGGCATTTAGAAGCAAACCGGATGGACATCATGAAAATGATCGGAGAGGTTGAGAGTAGAAGAAGTTCAGGAGCAAAAAAAATAAAAAAAATAAAATATATATATATATATATATATATAGAATTATTGTAAAATTAACTCTGTCCATAAGGTGTAGATAGTAAGTATAGACCGGAAGTAGAGGCCTGGGCGTTGTTGTTCACTAATTTACTCCAAGTAGGGAAAGGATGGTGGGGTTGAAAAGTAATAAAGGGGAATATATATATAAAAAATAAAAATAAACATGGGGGATTGGAAGTGATGCAGACAATTACATTGATAGAAGATACAATCTATCTGCAATATTAAGCTGATCCATTCCCCCCGGAAAAAAAAAAAAAAAAAAAAAAACAGTCATCCAGCGGGTCCACCACACATTATAACTGCTTCCCCGGGCCTCGGGCAAAACACATCCTCATTCAGCGGGTCCACCACGCATTATAACTGCTTCCCCGGGCCTCGGGCAAAACACATCCTCATTCAGCGGGTCCACCACACATTATAACTGCTTCCCCGGGCCTCGGGCAAAACACAACCTCATTCAGCGTTATGTGATCTGAGTGAGCATTCATGTGTGTAAGCGAACTACACCCCGGCCAAATAATTCTCAGACATCGTGAATTATTATTCAACGAATTACAGTATTGTCATCGTTTCCATTACTTGAATCAGCGTCTGGGTGTGGAAATTTACACCCCTCACATCCGTAGTCTAATTTGAATCCCAAGTGGATTTCAATGATGGCAATGAACCCATAGCAACATTTCATGCCGTTGTGAACAAGACCTCGTCTAGTTCCCCTGGTCGCCTGTCATATCTTTCTCCCAGTCAGAGTATAGTTCCCCTGGTCGCCTGTCATATCTTTCTCCCAGTCAGAGTATTGTACTGTGGTTATTTCAGCACCACGCCCCAGTGGACAGCTCCTCTAGTCACTCAACTAACCATCCCGTCAGGAGGTGAGGTCCTCTGTTACAGTAGGGAGACTTCACAGGGGAATTAACTCCTAGGTTTTACTTGGGTATAAGTACTTTTTTTGGTCTACTTTGGATCTTTTTCACAAACGTTTTAATCTCTCTCTTTCTTTCTGAGAATAAGAATAGTTATTGGCCATGGCAGAGAGGAAACTTCTCCGAAGAAATAGTGACAATGAAGGGTCGCTGCTGTCTAGACTGGGGACAAACAGCCCAAAACCCAGAGTGAAATTCGGTGGGATGTTCTGCAACGTGGAAGGCGCTTATGAGAATAAAACTTTAAATTTTGAGTCGTACAACAGCAGCCCCCAGTCTGTGAGACGGCATGTTAAGATTAAGAACGAGGAGAAATGCTGGTCGGATACTTTCAGTGACGCGGGGAGTGTGAGTAACTTCTCGTCCGCCAGTGAGACCAGACCAAGTCGAGACAGAGCAGTGGGGACAGAAACCGGCTCCTACGGGGGTCAAATCGTTTACCAGACTGGACCTGGACACAACCGTGATCACAATGGAAAACGGGAGGTAAATGCACACCTCATAGATGTATTTTCCCCAGTGTAAGATATTTCATGTTGCGTTGTGCCTAAATTCACAACATGTCAAAAGTCCATTTGCAAATCAGATGTTTTGAACACATGCCTTAATTGATGGAAATTAGCCAAATAAATTCTAATTGATATACAATTCGGTTATCAAGTATAGCCTAGGCTATGAATCTTTTCAACAAGTGCTACCCACGTTGCTTAGGCTATTCTAAGCAAGATCACTGTTTAACCTATAGGAGCTGTCCCAATGGGCATAGTGCTGAAATTACCATTATTCTGCCCATTGGTTGCACATGGCATAAATAAAGAGATCTCACATTGTATCTGTGATAACAACACCTGGCCACTCCCACTGGTAATAGGCCCCGGAGTTTTATCAAGACACGTGTTTTAAGTGTCCCTAAATGATTGTGGCTGTGTAGGGCCATGGGGCTCCCCACAAAGCCTCCCTGCCTGTCAGGCATCCTGCCTATAGCCCCTGTTAGCGGGTAGGATGTGTGATGCCAGCCATTAGCCTGTAGGATGTGATGTGTCTGGAATATTAAACGAGCAGATGGTGAGCGAAGCAGCCCGGCTGTATTGTTGAAGGGAGGGCTCAGACTGGTACGCGACAGCACTACCAAAGTAACAGTAGTCTAGAACATATTGTTTCTCTTATTTTGTCTGTATATTCCTATATTCACATGATCTGACCAGTAGGATAGTGTAAGTTAGCCTACAGAAATACCTCCGGCCGGTTTTAAAGCGAGGAAATAGACTACCAAGCGGTGATTCATCCGTTTTTCGCGTTCTCTGTCTCCCAGTGAACCGCTACACCGGCCGGCATGTCTTACCAAGGCAAGAAGAACATTCCCCGTTTGTCGGTAGGCACTCCTCGTTCCTCGGTAGGTAGACATTGTCGCCCCACACACCGGTATTATTTAACGATTGCAACGACAAATGGTAGCCTAAGTGGTGTGATAAATCGTATTTGAATGGTTTTCCTTTTATCCACCCCTCACGCACACAACAACCTGCTACTGCTTTAGCCTATAGACTTCACAGTGTCAAAGCCCACACAAGATACATCTCTTGGCATCGAAAGTCTATTCCGTCCTGGTTATGTCATGGCGTTTTCTTGAATGCTGCAAATAAAATAAAATTATATAGGCTATATAATGTAGGCTAACAATACATTGTAGTGAATTGATCATGGCGGCGCCGGCCTCTATGGAATGATCAGAGAGCTGTCTCGCATTGTCGCATGTTCCCACATTTCAGTCAGGGATTTGATTGAATGTCATGCATATAATATCCTCCCATAAATGTTTTCCATTGAAAAGACTCTCAACAAAGATCTCAAACGTCTCAGAGATGCATTTCTAAGTGCCCATGGCAGCCTATATGGTTAACCGTCAAACCATGGAAATCTCGCAGCCTAGACGGTCTGTCTGAGTCTCTGCGGGTCTCCATCTCTCCTGCTATTAAGGGTTTCCCCTTGTCGTTAAAACGGGACAGATTCATCCATGCGGAGGAAGGGAGCGCAGTTGTACGCTAGCCCGGAGACAGGGCGTCGTTAGCGAGGCCACACTGACCCACATTCTCTTCCTTTGGAATTATTCTCTCCCTTTTTGATGTGAGCAGCAGTTGAATATGAAGCCATTAGAAAGGCTGCATGAGTAAAATCAATACAGAGATTGAGACTGTCATCATTCATCATTCCTAAAATGTAACCAAAGACCAGTATGAGATAAATAATAATTATTCCCTGGTACACTCTTTCTATACGGAAGCCACTGACAGTAGCTTACTGTCTGTTCTTCTGGGGCGGTGTCTATCTGTCTATCTGCCTGTCTCTCTATATACAGTGGGGAAAAAAGTATTCAAAAAAAGTCAGTCACCAATTGTGCAAGTTCTCCCACTTAAAAAGATGAGAGAGGCCTGTAATTTTCATCATAGGTACACGTCAAATATCACAGACAAATTGAGAGAAAAAAATTCCAGAAAATCATATTGTAGGATTTTTAATGAATTTATTTGCAAATTATGGTGGAAAATAAGTATTTGGTCACCTACAAACAAGCAAGATTTCTGGCTCTCACAGACCTGTAACTTCTTTTTTAAGAGGCTCCTCTGTCCTCCACTCGTTACCTGTATTAATGGCACCTGTTTGAAATTGTTATCAGTATAAAAGACACCTGTCCACAACCTCAAACAGTCACACTCCAAACTCCACTATGGCCAAGACCAAAGAGCTGTCAAAGGACACCAGAAACAAAATGGTAGACCTGCACCAGGCTGGGAAGACTGAATCTGCAATAGGTAAGCAGCTTGGTTTGAAGAAATCAACTTTGGGAGCAATTATTAGGAAATGGAAGATATACAAGACCACTGATAATCTCCCTCGATCTGGGGCTCCACGCAAGATCTTACCCCGTGGGGTCAAAATGATCACAAGAACAGTGAGCAAAAATCCCAGAACCACACGGGGGGACCTAGTGAATGACCTGCAGAGAGCTGGGACCAAAGTAACAAAGCCTACCATCAGTAACACACTACGCCGCCAGGGACTCAAATCCTGCAGTGCCAGACGTGTCACCCTGCTTAAGCCAGTACATGTCCAGGCCCGTCTGAAGTTTGCTAGAGTGCATTTGGATGATCCAGAAGAGGATTGGGAGAATGTCATATGGTCAGATGAAACCAAAATAGAACTTTTTGGTAAAAACTCAACTCGTCGTGTTTGGAGGACAAAGAATGCTGAGTTGCATCCAAAGAACAGGATACCTACTGTGAAGCATGGGGGTGGAAACATCATGCTTTGGGGCTGTTTTTCTGCAAAGGGACCAGGACGACTGATCCGTGTAAAGGAAAGAATGAATGGGGCCATGTATCGTGAGATTTTGAGTGAAAACCTCCTTCCATCAGCAAGGGCATTGAAGATGAAACGTGGCTGGGTCTTTCAGCATGACAATGATCCCAAACACACCGCCCGGGCAACGAAGTAGTGGCTTCGTAAGAAGCATTTCAAGGTCCTGGAGTGGCCTAGCCAGTCTCCAGATCTCAACCCCATAGAAAATCTTTGGAGGGAGTTGAAAGTCCGTGTTGCCCAGCGACAGCCCCAAAACATCACTGCTCTAGAGGAGATCTGCATGGAGGAATGGGCCAAAATACCAGCAACAGTGTGTGAAAACCTTGTGAAGACTTACAGAAAACGTTTGACCTGTGTCATTGCCAACAAAGGGTATATAACAAAGTATTGAGAAACGTTTGTTATTGACCAAATACTTATTTTCCACCATAATTTGCAAATAAATTCATTAAAAATCCTACAATGTGATTTTCTGTATTTCTTTTTCTCATTTTGTCTGTCATAGTTGACGTGTACCTATGATGAAAATTACAGGCCTCTCTCTTCTTTTTAAGTGGGAGAACTTGCACAATTGGTGGCTGACTAAATACTTTTTTTCCCCACTGTATCTGCCTGTCATTCTGTCTCTACCTGCCTGCCTGTCTGTCTGTTTGTCTGTCCATCCATCGGTCTGTCTACCAGCCCACATAAAAAAAAAATGCTGGGTTAAAAACAATCCAACACTGGGTAAATATCGGACAGAACACACGTTGTATTATTTTTGACCGAGCCAGTTGGGCACTTAGTTGGGTTATTGAGCTATGGCCCACCGGGTCGGATCAGAAGACTGGATGCGTGGATTATTAGGGGCGTTGCTTTCAGATAGTTATTTTAGGCCACCCATGAGAGTAAATGTCATTCCGATCTGTTCTGTTATATTGTCTACATTACATTTGAGTCGTTTAGCAGACGCTCTTATCCAGAGCGACTTACAGTCAGTGAGTGCTAAATGACTAAAATGTAATCCAAAGGCGTGGCCTATTGGGGGGGCATGGCTTTCAGAGTTATCTTTGGCCACCTGCAAGAGTAAATGTCATTCCTGTTCGTCATGTTGAGTTTGTACACTGCAAATTTCAATGATCCTTCAATATTTCTGCCCATTACATATTTTAATATAAATTAAATAACATTATTTTTGAAATATTTTAACAAGGTGGTACCTATCCATAGGCACTTAAGGACCTCATACTCTTGTGTAAGACTTATTAAAGCTACAAAAGTGTCAGTGCTCAACATTAACATGTGTTGACAAGACAACAGAACAGATTAACTGGAATTACATTTACTCTCACAGTCTTCTGATCTGACCCGGTGGATCATAGCTCAATAACCCAGCATCAACAACCCAACCTCGTTCTTCTTAATGAAAACAATGTTTTTTTTGTGACCCAACTGGCTGGGTCAAAATAACTCAACTTGTGTTCTGGCCAATATTACATTTTACATTTTAGTCATTTAGCATTTAACATTTCACCTAGTCGGCTTGGGGATTAGAACCAGCGACCTTTCGGTTACTGGCACAATGCTCTTAACCACTAAGCTACCTGCCGCCCATTTTGGGTTGTTTTTAACCCAGCATTTTTTAGAGTGCAATGTGTTTTTGTCGACCACCAGCAGCAGTAACTCTGACCCTAAACTGTGAAGTCCTAGAGTGTTGTCATGGCTGTCTGTTGATCTGTCACTTTACATTATGGCTTCACTATTGTCTTTCCCAGCAGGGTCTCTCTACCCCTAAACTCACTGAGAACCTGCCTCCCTCCCTCCCTCCCTCCCTCCCTCCCTCCCTCCCTCCCTGTCTGTCTGTCTGTCTGTCTGTCTGTCTGTATGACTTCGCTATTTTCTTTCCCAGCAGGGTCACTCTACCCCTAAACTCACTGAGAACTACTTGTCTGTCTGTCTGTCTGTCTGTTTGTCTGGCTTCACTATTGACTTTCCCAGCAGGGTCTCTCTTTCCCTAAACTCACTGAGAACCTCCTTGCCAGACCCCCCCTCCCCCTTTCCTTTCTATCCACTGGTAAAGGATCCACCACTGCTAGGTCTATGGATCAGCTAGTTTACATCAGGCCTATATTATAATATTACATTCGTCCTGACTAAAGCGTTTTGCCACTGTTTATACCCATTACGTTCACTCCCAGTTGGCGTTGTCCTGTGGTGAGTGCATTGTGGTGGCAGCAGCAGAACAGGCAGTAGTAGCTGGCAGAGGAACAGCCTTTAGAGAGGGGAGAGAGGAGAGAGACTGGGGCTTGACGGATGAAAGGAGAGAGGAGAGAGACTGGGGCTGGATGGATGAAAGGAGAGAGGAGAGAGACTGGGGCTTGACGGGTGAAAGGAGAGAGGGGCTGGTGGAGGCTGGTCAAGGGTGGTTGAGGTCTGGTGGGATGACAGCTTACAATGACCTCAGCTGACCCCTTGCAACATGCTGTTTTATAGCGGCAGTGTAGCTCATACAGTGTACCTTACACTGCGTCGTGTGTGTACAGTCAAATACTGTACTGTACTAGCACAGAGAGAAACACATTATTGAACACTAACTACAGATTAATTATTGATATGTAGACAGTCCAACACAGAGAACCCTGAATCATGTTGATGCCACATCCCTTTGGATGTTACTGAATGCACTTTACACCGGGCAGCATTTCTCTCCTGGACCCATTGAACCCGCCATATGACAACAAACAAATACACACACATACACACACACACACACACACACACACACACACACACACACACACACGCACACACACACACATACCCACCCACACACACACACACACACACACACACACACACACACACACACACACACACATACCCACACACACACACACACACACACACACACATACATACCCCCCCCCACACACACACACACACACACACACACACACACACACACACACGCATACATACATACAAAGACACACACACACACACACACATACATACATACATACATACAAAGACACACACACACACACACACTCTCTGTAATAATTTGAGATATTCCTGAAGATTAGAATACATTAGCTACTGCTTTCATTTCCAGTCATCTTCTCATGGCTCATTGATGTTCAAACACCCTGGTCTTTCTTGACCTAACACTTGTCTTGTCTTAGGATCACTGACCCTGCTGCTTTGTTGAGTTTTTATTTGATTTGTTTGACTTTATATGACTGTGATATGTGGTTGTCTCCCCAAGATACCTTAAGATTAATGCACTAACTGTAAGTTCTTCTGGATAAGAGTGTCTGCTAAATGACTAAAATGTCAAATGTTAATGTATGTTCCTCACTGCTGTTTATCGTCCCTGTGTCTCCAGACTGATCGCCTCATTATCAAAGGAGGAAAGATCGTTAATGACGACCAGTCTTTCTACGCCGACATCTATGTGGAGGATGGCACCATCAAGTAAGATGTTGCTGTTAACACACACACACACAGACACACAGACACTCAGACACTCAGACACACAGACACAGAGACACACAGACACACAGACCAAGAGAGACACATAGACACACAGACACACAGACAGACAGATAGACAGACAGACAGACAGACAGACAGACAGACAGACAGACAGACAGACAGACAGACAGACAGACAGACAGACAGACACACAGACACACAGACACACAGACACACAGACACACACACAGACAGACAGACAGACAGACAGACAGACAGACAGACAGACAGACAGACAGACAGACAGACAGACAGACACACAGACACACAGACACACAGACACACAGACATATTGACACACATACAGACAGACAAAGACACAGACAGGCAGACAGACAGGCAGACAGACAGGCAGACATAGACACAGACAGGCAGACAGACACAGACACACACAAACCGTTGTTGCTGTTAGAATGTGACCGTTGTCCTTGAACATGGCCTCACTGCTGTTAGAATGTGACCGTTGTCCTTGAACATGGCCTCACTGCTGTTAGAATGTGACCGTTGTCCTTGGACATGGCCTCACTGCTGTTAGAATGTGACCGTTGTCCTTGAACATGGCCTGTGTCCTCATCCCCAGGCAGATCGGTGAGAACCTAATAGTTCCAGGAGGAGTGAAGACGGTGGATGCCTACGGACACATCGTGATCCCCGGGGGCGTCGATGTCAACACCAGCCTCCAGACCTCCCAGCTGGGCATGAGCCCTTCAGATGACTTCTACCACGGGACCAAGGCTGCCCTGGCAGGGGGCACCACCATGATCAGTAGGGTTCCTCTATTATACTGCTTACACTAACCCTAACTAACCCTAACCCTAACTAACCCTAACTAAACCTAACCAACCCTAACCCTAACTAACCCTAACCAACCCTAACCCTAAATAATCCCAACTAACCCTAACTAACCCTAACCAACCCTAACCCTAAATAATCCCAACTAACCCAAACTAATCCAAACCCTATTTAACCTTAACCATAACTAATCCTAACTAACCCTAACTAACTCTAACCCTAACTAACCCAAACTAACTCTAACCCTAACTAACCCTAAATAATGGTAACACTAACTAACCCTAACTAACCTTAACTATCCCTAACCCTGGTAGGTGGCTTCACCATGATCAATATGGCTCTGTTTTGATCCTCAGTATAGAGAGTATACAGGACAGAGAATACAGACAGACCTCACTGTACAGCAAGACTGTAGACAATGTAGATTGTAGACAAGGATTTGACAATAGCCTCCAGACAAGAGAAGTCAGTAGAGAGAAGAAAGTGAACATACAGAGGACTCACAGTACGGTGTAGACTTTACAGTACAGAGAGAGAGAGTAACATGATATGTAGACAAATACTTTACAGTACAGAGAGAGTAACATGATATGAAGACAAATACTTTACAGTACAGAGAGAGTAACATGATATGAAGACAAATACTTTACAGTACAGAGAGAGTAACATGATATGAAGACAAATACTTTACAGTACAGAGAGAGTAACATGATATGAAGACAAATACTTTACAGTACAGAGAGAGTAACATGATATGAAGACAAATACTTTACAGTACAGAGAGAGTAACATGATATGAAGACAAATACTTTACAGCACAGAGAGAGTAACATGATATGTAGACAAATACTTTACAGTACAGAGAGAGTAACATGATATGAAGACAAATACTTTACAGCACAGAGAGAGTAACATGATATGTAGACAAATACTTTACAGCACAGAGAGAGTAACATGGTATGTAGACAAATACTTTACAGTATAGAGAGAATAACATGATATGTAGACAAATACTTTACAGCACAGAGAGAGTAACATGATATGTAGACAAATACTTTACAGTGTAGAGATAGTAACATGATATGTAGACAAATACACTACATTATAAAAAGTATGTGGACACCTGCTCGTTGAACATCTCATTCCAAAATCATGGGTATTCATATGTTGTTGGTCCCCCCTTTTGCTGCTAAAACAGCCTCCACTCTTCTGGGAAGGCTTTCCACTAGAGGTTGGAACATTGCTGCGGGGACTTTCTTCCATTCAGCCACAAGAGCATTACTGAGGTCGGGCACTGATGTTGGGCGATTAAGCCTGGCTCGCTGTCAGCATTCCAATTCATCCCAAAGGTGTTCGATGGGGTTGAAGTCAGGGCTCTGTGCAGGCCAGTCAAGTTCTTCCACACCGATCTCAACAAACCATTTCTGTATGGATCTTGCGTTGTGCACGGGAGCATTGGCATGCTGAAACAGGAAAGGACCTTCCCCAAACTGTTGCCACAAAGTTGGAAGCACAGAATCATCTAGAATGTCATTGTATGATGTAGCGTTAAGATTTCCCTTCACTGGAACTAAAGGGCCTAGACCAAACCATGAAAAACAGCCCCAGACCATTATTCGTCCTCCACCCAACTTTACAGTTGGCACTATGCATTGGGGCATGTAGCGTTCTCCTGGCATCCGCCAAACCCAGATTCATCATTCGGACTGCCAGATGGTGAAGCGTGATTTAGCACTCCAGAGAACACATTTCCACTGCTCCAGAGTCAAATGGTGGCGAGCTTTACACCTCCAGCTGAGTACAGGGAGAGGGAGGTAGGGAGGGAGGGAGGTGGTACAGGGAGTGGGAGGTAGGGAGGGAGGGAGGGAGGGAGGTGGTACAGAGAGAGGGTGGGAGGGAGGGAGGGAGGTGGTACAGGGAGAGGGAGGGAGGGAGGGAGGTAGGTGGTACAGAGAGAGGGAGGGAGGGAGGGAGGGAGGTGGTACAGGGAGAGGGAGAGGGAGGGAGGGAGGTGGTACAGAGAGAGGGTGGGAGGGAGGGAGGGAGGGAGGTGGTACAGAGAGAGGATGGGAGGGAGGGAGGGAGGGAGGGGTAGGGAGGGAGGGAGGTGGTACAGAGAGAGGGTGGGAGGGAGGGAGGGAGGGAGGTGGTACAGGGAGAGGGAGGGAGGGAGGTAGGAGAGGGAGGGAGGGGTAGGGAGGGAGGGAGGGAGGGAGGTGGTACAGAGAGAGGGTGGGAGGGAGGGAGGGAGGTGGTACAGGGAGGTGGTACAGGGAGAGGGTGGGAGGGAGGGAGGGAGGTGGTACAGGGAGAGGGTGGGAGGGAGGGAGGGAGGTGGTACAGAGAGAGGGAGGTAAGGAGGGAGGGAGGTTGTACAGGGAGAGGGAGGGAGGGAGGTAGGAGAGGGAGGGAGGGGTAGGGCAGCTGCCTCTGGATCAGATCAGAGGGATGCAATTTATGGTCCTTTGTGGCAGGGAGTGAGACAGGCTGAGAGGGAATCTCTCTGAGCGGGAGAAACGGGGGAGGAAAAGGGGGAGATGGGGGAGAGCTGGAGGAGAGGAGAGCATGTCTGTCTGCTGCAGTTAGATCATCTGAAACAGGGTCATGCTATTCCAGCCTGTCAGAGAGACTTTACTCCCAACTCTTTACCCTCAAACTCTCCTCCAACAGTTACTGTATTAGTCTAACCAGCAGCACAGAACCCCACAGGGTTGTTTATGTGAGCTGTATTGTTAGGGACGTAACATTGGAAGAAATATCAGTCTGATGTTTTTAATGGCTAGTTTTGTAACTTTGCGTCGTCTGCATTATTCGTGGATCGTCATCGATCTGGAAAGAAAGAAACTGGGCTGACAGGAGTTATTTGAAGTCCTCTGCACAGTGCTCAGTGTGTGGTTTCCTCTCTCCTCTGTCTGTCCCATTGTTGACCTGGTCCTGCCTGAGCAGCCTTTGACTTTGTAACATTGACACTTTGACATAACGGAGTCTGATGTTTCATCTGAAAAGAAAGATTGTGATTGTTGACTTATTTAAAGTAGACTACTCTGATCAGTGTGTTGTTTCTGTCTGCCCTTCCTCTCCTCACCCATCCCTTTTCTCTCCTGTCTTATAGTTGACCTGGTCCTCCTCTTCTCTCCTGTCCTATAGTTGACCTGGTCCTCCTCTTCTCTCCTGTCCTATAGTTGACCTGGTCCTCTTCTCTCCTGTCTTATAGTTGACCTGGTCCTCCTCTTCTCTCCTGTCCTTTAGTTGACCTGGTCCTCTTCTTCTCTCCTGTCCTATAGTTGACCTGGTCCTCCTCTTCTCTCCTGTCCTATAGTTGACCTGGTCCTCCTCTTCTCTCCTGTCCTATAGTTGACCTGGTCCTTCTCTTCTCTCCTGTCCTATAGTTGACCTGGTCCTCTTCTCTCCTGTCCTATAGTTGACCTGGTCCTCTTCTCTCCTGTCCTATAGTTGACCTGGTCCTCTTCTCTCCTGTCCTATAGTTGACCTGGTCCTCTTCTCTCCTGTCCTATAGTTGACCTGGTCCTCTTCTCTCCTGTCCTATAGTTGACCTGGTCCTCCTCTTCTCTCCTGTCCTATAGTTGACCTGGTCCTCTTCTCTCCTGTCCTATAGTTGACCTGGTCCTCTTCTCTCCTGTCCTATAGTTGACCTGGTCCTCTTCTCTCCTGTCCTATAGTTTACCTGGTCCTCTTCTCTCCTGTCCTATAGTTGACCTGGTCCTCTTCTCTCCTGTCCTATAGTTGACCTGGTCCTCTTCTCTCCTGTCCTATAGTTGACCTGGTCCTCTTCTCTCCTGTCCTATAGTTGACCTGGTCCTCCTCTTCTCTCCTGTCCTATAGTTGACCTGGTCCTCTTCTCTCCTGTCCTATAGTTGACCTGGTCCTCCTCTTCTCTCCTGTCCTATAGTTGACCTGGTCCTCTTCTCTCCTGTCCTATAGTTGACCTGGTCCTCCTCTTCTCTCCTGTCCTATAGTTGACCTGGTCCTCTTCTCTCCTGTCCTATAGTTGACCTGG
>NW_028162146.1:0-12500 GCF_964263955.1 Coregonus lavaretus | reverse complement strand
CTTTGATTGCACCATGTGAAGTGTAGTTTCCATCTTTCCCCTTCTATCTATATAGGAGCAGAATAAACTGCCATCTTTGATTGCACCATGTGAAGTGTAGTTTCCATCTTTCCCCTTCTATCTATATAGGAGCAAAAGCGACTACTGGAGCTGGGGATCACTGGGCCTGAGGGACATGTGCTGTGTCACCCAGAGGAGGTAGGGACTTCCTGTCTCTCTGTGAACAATAGCCTAATTTACATTATCACAGTACAGTCTCTTGTTATGATCCAGTGCTACTGCTAGTGCCATAGTGGTTTGAAACCAGGAGACTAAACATGTGATTGCTTCTTACAAATACCTTCTGGAGGAATTTGCCACTCTCTCCCATTGACGCAATAATGGAAATGAGACTGAATATTGTAATCTCAATCAATCAAATGTATTTTATGAAGCCCTTTTTACATCAGCAGTTGTCACAAAGTGTTAAAACCCCAAAGAGCAAGCAATGTCGATGTAGAAGCACAGTGGCTAGGAAAAACTCTGTAGAAAGGCAGGAACCTAGGAAGAAACTTAGAGAGGAACCAGGCTCCGAGGAGTGGGCCAGTCCTCTTCTGGCTGTGCCGGGTGAATATTGACTTTACCATAGACCACCTACTTTAGGAGATTCAAAGTCATGGTCTGAGTGTTACCGAAGTGATTTGTGGTCATCACTAGTTACCACAGCCACAAAGTCATACACCTATTTCTACCATTTATCTTCTTAAAATCTGATTTTAAACCTAACCCTACACTCTTAGAAAAAAAGGTGATATCTAGAACATAAAAGGGTTCTTCGGCTGTCCCCATAGGAGAACGCTTTGAATAACTATTTTTGGTTCCAGGTATAACCCTTTTCGGTTCCATGTAGAACCCTTTCCACAGAGGGTTCTACATGGAACCCAAAAGAGTTCTACCTGGAACCAAAAAGCGTTCTACCTGGAATCAAAAAGTGTTATCCTATGGAGACAGCCGAATAACCCTTTTGGAACCTTTTTTTCTTTTGGAACCATTTTTTACCTTACCAATTTTGATTTTGTGGCTGTGGTAATTAGTGGAAATCGTGATTTGTTGGTTGAGGTGTTACAGTAATGTGTTTCATTTGTGACCACTAGGTGGAGACAGAGGCGGTGTACAGGGCCATCACCATCGCCAAGCAGGCCAACTGTCCTCTCTACATCACCAAAGTGATGAGCAAGTCAGCTGCTGATGTCATCGCCAAGGCCAGGAAGAAGGGTGAGACTGGGTTTAAAATGCTTCAATGATAACTTTATTTGTATCCATTTGGAAATGATGTTATACATTCGTTGTTAACTTTGATGGCTAAACACATGTTGTTGTTGACCTGGCAAAAGACGTCTGAAAAACGGATACTTCTTGTACAAACGCCTTGTCTTTTTTTTGATTGGATGATTTTCAGGCATGGTGGTTTATGGCGAGCCAATCACAGCCAGCCTTGGGACAGACGGATCACACTATTGGAGTAAGAACTGGGCTAAGGCTGCAGCGTTCGTCATGTCCCCACCCCTCAGCCCAGACCCCAGCACCCCTGACTACCTCAACTCCCTGCTTTCCTGGTGAGAACACATAGGCTGTGTTTACACAGGCAGCCCCATTCTGATCTTTCCCATTCATTGGCAAAATATCTGATTTGATTGGTAAAAAAATACAATTGGGCTGCCTCTGTAAATGCAGCCATAGAGACACAGACACTAAAGACAGAACATTTCTGAATTATAGCTGAATTACTTTGTCTGCATCTAGTACAGACTTCAAAGCTCTCACATACACTGTTCACAGCTCTCACAGACACTGTTCACAGCTCTCACAGACACTGTTCACAGCTCTCACAGACACTGTTCACAGCTCTCACAGACACTGTTCAAAGCTCTCACAGATACTGTTCACAGCTCTCACAGACACTGTTCACAGCTCTCACAGATACTGTTCACAGCTCTCACAGACACTGTTCACAGCTCTCACAGACACTGTTCAAAGCTCTCACAGACACTGTTCACAGCTCTCACAGACACTGTTCACAGCTCTCACAGACACTGTCTCACAGACACTGTTCACAGCTCTCACAGACACTGTTCACAGCTCTCACAGACACTGTTCACAGCTCTCACAGACACTGTTCACAGCTCTCACAGACACTGTTCACAGCTCTCACAGACACTGTTCACAGCTCTCACAGACACTGTTCAACAAAGAAAAAGTGGAATCACCCTAAAACCACCAGAAGGCAGATTATTAATTAATTAATCATCTTCTGTGGTCTCAGTCATCCCTGATGGTGACTCACTGTGCTGTTCTCTTAGTCATCCCTGATGGTGACTCACTGTGCTGTTCTCTTAGTCATCCCTGATGGTGACTCACTGTGCTGTTCTCTTAGTCATCCCTGATGGTGACTCACTGTGCTGTTCTCTTAGTCATCCCTGATGGTGACTCACTGTGCTGTTCTCTTAGTCATCCCTGATGGTGACTCACTGTGCTGTTCTCTCAGTCATCCCTGATGGTGACTCACTGTGCTGTTCTCTTAGTCATCCCTGATGGTGACTCACTGTGCTGTTCTCTCAGTCATCCCTGATGGTGACTCACTGTGCTGTTCTCTCAGTCATCCCTGATGGTGACTCACTGTGTTGTGGTCTGACTGTCCTGTTCTCTTGGTCCACGGTGGTCTGACTGTCCTGTTCTCTTGGTCCACGGTGGTCTGACTGTCCTGTTCTCTTGGTCCACAGTGGTCTGACTGTCCTGTTCTCTTGGTCCACAGTGGTCTGACTGTCCTGTTCTCTTGGTCCACGGTGGTCTGACTGTCCTGTTCTCTTGGTCCACGGTGGTCTGACTGTCCTGTTCTCTTGGTCCACGGTGGTCTGACTGTCCTGTTCTCTTGGTCCACAGTGGTCTGACTGTCCTGTTCTCTTGGTCCACGGTGGTCTGACTGTCCTGTTCTCTTGGTCCACGGTGGTCTGACTGTCCTGTTCTCTTGGTCCACGGTGGTCTGACTGTCCTGTTCTCTTGGTCCACGGTGGTCTGACTGTCCTGTTCTCTTGGTCCACAGTGGTCTGACTGTCCTGTTCTCTTGGTCCACAGTGGTCTGACTGTCCTGTTCTCTTGGTCCACGGTGGTCTGACTGTCCTGTTCTCTTGGTCCACGGTGGTCTGACTGTCCTGTTCTCTTGGTCCACGGTGGTCTGACTGTCCTGTTCTCTTGGTCCACGGTGGTCTGACTGTCCTGTTCTCTTGGTCCACGGTGGTCTGACTGTCCTGTTCTCTTGGTCCACAGTGGTCTGACTGTCCTGTTCTCTTGGTCCACAGTGGTCTGACTGTCCTGTTCTCTTGGTCCACAGTGGTCTGACTGACCTGTTCTCTTGGTCCACGGTGGTCTGACTGTCCTGTTCTCTTGGTCCACAGTGGTCTGACTGTCCTGTTCTCTTGGTCCACAGTGGTCTGACTGTCCTGTTCTCTTGGTCCACAGTGGTCTGACTGTCCTGTTCTCTTGGTCCACGGTGGTCTGACTGTCCTGTTCTCTTGGTCCACAGTGGTCTGACTGTCCTGTTCTCTTGGTCCACAGTGGTCTGACTGTCCTGTTCTCTTGGTCCACGGTGGTCTGACTGTCCTGTTCTCTTGGTCCACGGTGGTCTGACTGTCCTGTTCTCTTGGTCCACAGTGGTCTGACTGTCCTGTTCTCTTGGTCCACGGTGGTCTGACTGTCCTGTTCTCTTGGTCCACGGTGGTCTGACTGTCCTGTTCTCTTGGTCCACGGTGGTCTGACTGTCCTGTTCTCTTGGTCCACAGTGGTCTGACTGTCCTGTTCTCTTGGTCCACGGTGGTCTGACTGTCCTGTTCTCTTGGTCCACGGTGGTCTGACTGTCCTGTTCTCTTGGTCCACAGTGGTCTGAGTATCCTGTTCTCTTGGTCCACAGTGGTCTGACTGTCCTGTTCTCTTGGTCCACGGTGGTCTGACTGTCCTGTTCTCTTGGTCCACGGTGGTCTGACTGTCCTGTTCTCTTGGTCCACAGTGGTCTGACTGTCCTGTTCTCTTGGTCCACGGTGGTCTGACTGTCCTGTTCTCTTGGTCCACGGTGGTCTGACTGTCCTGTTCTCTTGGTCCACAGTGGTCTGAGTATCCTGTTCTCTTGGTCCACAGTGGTCTGACTGTCCTGTTCTCTTGGTCCACAGTGGTCTGACTGTCCTGTTCTCTTGGTCCACAGTGGTCTGACTGTCCTGTTCTCTTGGTCCACGGTGGTCTGACTGTCCTGTTCTCTTGGTCCACAGTGGTCTGACTGTCCTGTTCTCTTGGTCCACGGTGGTCTGACTGTCCTGTTCTCTTGGTCCACAGTGGTCTGACTGTCCTGTTCTCTTGGTCCACAGTGGTCTGACTGTCCTGTTCTCTTGGTCCACGGTGGTCTGACTGTCCTGTTCTCTTGGTCCACGGTGGTCTGACTGTCCTGTTCTCTTGGTCCACGGTGGTCTGACTGTCCTGTTCTCTTGGTCCACAGTGGTCTGACTGTCTTGTTCTCTTGGTCCACAGTGGAGACCTTCAGGTGACGGCCAGTGGCCACAGCACCTTCTCGACGGCCCAGAAGGCTGTTGGGAAAGACAACTTCACCCTCATCCCTGAGGGAACTAACGGCATCGAGGAGAGGCTGGCCATTGTCTGGGAGAAGGCTGTGGTATGTTATCTGTTGTTGTTTCTTTTTTAAAGGTTTATTTCTTGGTATTGTACGCTTTACAGTGGGAAAGACGGATAAAGAGTTTTTGCAGTTGGCCAGATTCAAACCCACGCTGCAGAGATATATGTGGTTTGGAGGCAGCAGTATAGACCGCTAGACTACCGTAGGACACATCTGTTGTTGCTTCTTCTTCTTCTTCTTCTGCTTCTTCTTCTTCTTCTTCTGCTTCTTCTTCTTCTTCTTCTTCTTCTTCTTCTTCTTCTTCTTCTTCTTCTTCTTCTTCTTCTTCTTCTTCTTCTTCTTCTTCTTCTTCTTCTTCTTCTTCACTGGTTCTCACAATGATACGAAAGGTCTTTAACAGTAACGTCTTTGCATTATTGTTTAAAAGACGGCTCTTTCCTGATTGTGAAGATTGTGTTTTCTTCTGTATTCCCCAGGCTACAGGCAAGATGGATGAGAATGAGTTTGTTGCGGTGACGAGCACCAACGCTGCCAAGCTGTTCAACCTGTATCCTCGTAAAGGAAGGATCGCTGTGGGGTCAGACGCAGACATCGTGATCTGGAACCCCAAGGAGACCAAGACCATCTCAGCCACGACCCACGCACTGGTACACACACACACACACACACACACACACACACACACACACACACACACACACACACACACACACAAACACACACACACACACACACACACACACACACACACATATACTGGTATGACCTTCCTACTCTCTTTCACAGTCAACCTCCAGACATAATTCAGACAACCCTCTCCAATCTGTCTGTCTGTCTATCTGTTGGGTGTGATGATATAACGTTTGAGCTGGAGGAAGGACCTGTCCTTGTCCTTCTGTGTGTTTCAGATATAATGTTATAACTCAGGGAGGGGTTATGTCCGTCTGTCTTTAAGGGTGGGATGATGATGATATCATGTCTGAGCTGGATGTTCATTATACTGTCCTTGTGTGTGTTTTCAGACAGTGGAGATGAACATCTTTGAGGGCATGGAGGTGCGTGGAGCCCCGGTGGTGGTGATCAGCCAGGGGAAGATCGTCCTGGAGGGGGGCAAGTTGAACGTCACCGAGGGCTCTGGACGCTTCGTACCCAGGAAGTCCTTCCCTGACTACGTCTACAAGAGGATCAAAGCACGCAGCAGGGTAAGAGAAGAGAGGTGAAGGCTAACCAGGGTAAGAGCTAGGGGCTAAGAGCTAGCAGGGTAAGAGAAGAGAGGTGAAGGCTAACCAGGATAAGAGCTAGGAGCTAAGGGCTAGCAGGGTAAGATAAGAGAGGTGAAGGCTAACCAGGGTAAGAGCTAGGAGCTAAGGGCTAGCAGGGTAAGAGGAGAGAGGTGAAGGCTAACCAGGGTAAGAGCTAGGAGCTAAGGGCTAGCAGGGTAAGAGAAGAGAGGTGAAGGCTAACCAGGGTAAGAGCTAGGAGCTAAGGGCTAGCAGGGTAAGAGAAGAGAGGTGAAGGCTAACCAGGGTAAGAGCTAGGAGCTAAGGGCTAGCAGGGTAAGAGAAGAGAGATGAAGGCTAACCAGGGTAAGAGCTAGGAGCTAAGGGCTAGCAGGGTAAGAGAAGAGAGGTGAAGGCTAACCAGGGTAAGAGCTAGGGGGATAACAGCCAGCAGGGTAAGAGAAGAGAGGTGAAGGCTAACCAGGGTAACAGCTAGGGCTAATAACCAGCAGGGTAAGATAAGAGAGGTGAAGGCTACCAGGGTAAGCATTAAGGGGCTAAAAACATCAGGGTAAGAGAAGAGAGATGAAGGCTAACCAGGTTAAGAGCTTGGGGCTAAGGGCTAGCAGGGTAAGAGAAGAGAGGTGAAGGCTAACCAGGGTAAGAGCTAGGGGGATAACAACCAGCAGGGTAAGAGAAGAGAGGTGAAGGCTAACCAGGGTAAGAGCTAAGGGATAACAACCAGCAGGGTAAGAGAAGAGAGGTGAAGGCTAACCAGGGTAACAGCTAGTGGCTAAGGGCTAGCAGGGTAAAAGTTAGGGGCTAAGGGCTAGCAGGGTAAGAGCTAGTGGCTAATGCTAGCAGGGTAAGAGCTAGGGGCTAATGATTGCAGGGTAAAAGCACAGCAGGGTAAGAGGTTATGAGGAAACTGACATACAGTCCCAACAAAAAAGAGGAGCATGTGGGATACATTACAGAAGCAGTGTAAGAGCTAGGAGCTAACGGATAAAATAAATAAATATTAGATTGGATTTATGTAGCGCCTTTCTACCTACTGAGGTACTCAAAGAGCTTTACATAGTAAGGGAGATCTCACCTCATCCACCACCAATGTGTGGTATCCACTTGGGTAATGCACACGACCATTTTGTGCCAAAAGGTTTACCACTCATCAGCTAGCATGGCGTAGAGCTGAGGAGTGGTATATCCCAATTAGGAATGAGGGGGGTGATTAGGTGGCCATGATGGAATGGGGCCAGGTTGGGAATTGAATGACCTAATGAGGAGAAAGATGTTCTGTCCAAAAAGAGGAGCAGCAGGGGTGTTAAATGTCCTTGTCATTATCGTGTTGCAGATCTCACTTGAAGCAAGAGGGACATTTCATTGTCAGACGCAAACTTGACCAAATGTGGCTTAAAGCTTTTGACATCATTCAGTTGTATAATTTCTCAAAGCCTGCAGCAGAGTAAGAGATCAAAGCTGAGAACCAGTGAAGGGTAAGAGCTGAGAGCTAAACAGGAACAAGAACAATCTGTCCCTAAATGGCCCTGTCACTATCCTGTTGCAGAAGTCACTTGAAGCGAGAGGTACATTTTACAGACAGAGGCCATAAACTCTACCACATTAGGTTTAAAAGAAACAGTGCTTTTGAAGTGCATATGCAACTTTGAGAAAATGTGAAATGACAACAGCAACAGCCCGCAGCAAGTTAAAAGCTAACGGCTAAGGGCTAAGGGCTAAGGGCTAAGGGCTAACGGCTAAGGGCTAACGGCTAACGGCTAACGGCTAAGGGCTAATGGCTAAGGGCTAACGGCCAACGGCTAAGGGCTAACAGCTAAGGGCTAACAGCTAAGGGCTAATGGCTACGCAGGGTAAGAGTTAAGAGTGTAATAGAGAGTGTAAGAGTGCAATAGTATAAAAGTCCATACCATCTTGTGCTTTGCCAAATGTAGCATAACTCTCTTCCCACCCTTTACTTACTGTATATTATACAGTAAATAACTTTTTAACATTTAAAGTGACCAGAAGGCTACATTATCCTTTACATGACATTCTCTCCAGGTGGCTGATGAACCACATTATCCTTTACATGACATTCTCTCCAGATGGCTGATGAACCACATTATCCTTTACATGACATTCTCTCCAGATGGCTGATGAACCACATGATCCTTTACATGACATTCTCTCCAGGTGGCTGATGATCTACATGATCCTTTACATGACATTCTCCTTCCTCTCCAGATGGCTGATGCCCGTGGCGTCCCCCGAGGGAACTATGATGGACCGGTCCATGATGTCATCAGCATGACTAAGTCAGTGCCGGCCACTCCCTCCAGCAGGGGGCCCCAGTGCCCAGGGAAGGGCCCCCTCGGCCCCGCCAGGAACCTGCACCAGTCTGGTTTCACCCTATCCGGTATGGGTAAGCTTCATCTACTCTTTACTGGGTGTGGATGTTTCTCCTCACTTTTTTTTATGTAACCTTTATTTATACAGGGTTATTCTCATTAAGATCAAATCTCTTTCACTCTTTGGAAGTACCAGACAGGAAACTGCACGTATCCTTTTGTCTTGATGTTGTAGCAGAAGGCAGGGTTGTGTCTTCGTTATACTGCCTTACCCCTATCAGAACCGAAATGTACTCAACTGTTTGTAACGGGTCTTTGTTCTTGTTCTCCGATACAGGAACTCAGATTGACGACCACATCCCACGGCGCTCAGCACAGAGGATCGTGGCGCCACCCGGTGGCCGCTCCAATATCACCTCCCTGTCGTGAACCGGGAGCTCCTTGCTCCGCACGTCTGCTGTAGGGAGAAAGATAAAGCAACTACTGTAGCAACAACCAACTACATCAACCAAAACAAATCTCACCTGGCTTCCAGAACTCAACTCAACACTGAAACCTGAACATGCAATCTTCTTCTCAGATACAACTGTAAAACAGCATACAGCATAGAACTACGATTACCACTAGTAATTACCAGTCATTCTATTTCTATGGTACACACACCAACTGGTAAAACCCACCAACTTAGTACTTTGACCTGTTATCCTTAATCAATATTGCGATCAATTCCTCAATCAATTCATCTCATCCCCAATAAATAGTCAACTGTCCCTGTCAGACCTCCATAGCATGCACCTTAAACAGTCTCTGTCTCCTCAGTCAGATAACCGCCTCTCCCTCATCTCCTCAGCTTCACTATAGCTTTACTAACATGGTGATGAACGAGTCCTAGATGAACGTATTGTCTTTAGACCACAGCCTCTCAGCTCTCCCTCTCATCGTAGCGACGCCCGCTTCTGATTTTGCGTCAGTGCTTCTTAGAAACTCTCTGGTTGCCTCCAGCATGGAACCCTATTCCCTAGACAGTGCACTACTTTTGTCCAGTAGTGCACTGTCTAGGAAAATAGGGTGCCATTTCAGACGAAGGCCTCTTGTTATCTCTCTCTCTCTGCTGTTATTTAGTCATGGTTGGAGGATATTTAGGTTTCACCTTACCCTCTCTTACTGTTACGAATGGATTTCCATCTCTTCATCGTTACTCGTTACAAATACAACAAGGACAAGAAGTGCGTAGTGCTGTTACTGTGGACCGTCTTTAGGGACAGTCCTCTAGTCATAGTGCTGTTACTGTGGACAGACTGTAGGGGACAGTCCTCTAGTCGTAGTGCTGTTACTGTGGACAGACTGTAGGGACAGTCCTCTAGTCATAGTGCTGTTACTGTGGACAGACTGTAGGGACAGTCCTCTAGTCATAGTGCTGTTACTGTGGACCGTCTTTAGGGACAGTCCTCTAGTCGTAGTGCTGTTACTGTGGACAGACTGTAGGGACAGTCCTCTAGTCGTAGTGCTGTTACTGTGGACAGACTGTAGGGACAGTCCTCTAGTCGTAGTGCTGTTACTGTGGACAGACTGTAGGGACAGTCCTCTAGTCGTAGTGCTGTTACTGTGGACAGACTGTAGGGACAGTCCTCTAGTCGTAGTGCTGTTACTGTGGACAGACTTTAGGGACAGTCCTCTAGCATAGTGCTGTTACTGTGGACAGACTGTAGGGACAGTCCTCTAGTCGTAGTGCTGTTACTGTGGACAGACTTTAGGGACAGTCCTCTAGTCGTAGTGCTGTTACTGTGGACAGACTGTAGGGACAGTCCTCTAGTCGTAGTGCTGTTACTGTGGACAGACTGTAGGGACAGTCCTCTAGTCATAGTGCTGTTACTGTGGACAGACTGTAGGGACAGTCCTCTAGTCGTAGTGCTGTTACTGTGGACAGACTGTAGGGACAGTCCTCTAGTCGTAGTGCTGTTACTGTGGACAGACTGTAAGGACAGTCCTCTAGTCATAGTGCTGTTACTGTGGACAGACTGTAAGGACAGTCCTCTAGTCGTAGTGCTGTTACTGTGGACAGACTGTAGGGACAGTCCTCTAGTCATAGTGCTGTTACTGTGGACAGACTGTAAGGACAGTCCTCTAGTCGTAGTGCTGTTACTGTGGACAGACTGTAGGGACAGTCCTCTAGTCGTAGTGCTGTTACTGTGGACAGACTGTAAGGACAGTCCTCTAGTCATAGTGCTGTTACTGTGGACAGACTGTAGGGACAGTCCTCTAGTCGTAGTGCTGTTACTGTGGACAGACTGTAGGGACAGTCCTCTAGTCATAGTGCTGTTACTGTGGACAGACTGTAGGGACAGTCCTCTAGTCATAGTGCTGTTACTGTGGACAGACTGTAGGGACAGTCCTCTAGTCATAGTGCTGTTACTGTGGACAGACTGTAGGGACAGTCCTCTAGTCATAGTGCTGTTACTGTGGACAGACTGTAGGGACAGTCCTCTAGTCATAGTGCTGTTACTGTGGACAGACTGTAGGGACAGTCCTCTAGTCATAGTGCTGTTACTGTGGACAGACTGTAGGGACAGTCCTCTAGTCATAGTGCTGTTACTGTGGACAGACTGTAGGGACAGTCCTCTAGTCATAGTGCTGTTACTGTGGACAGACTGTAGGGACAGTCCTCTAGTCATAGTGCTGTTACTGTGGACAGACTGTAGGGACAGTCCTCTAGTCGTAGTGCTGTTACTGTGGACAGACTGTAGGGACAGTCCTCTAGTCATAGTGCTGTTACTGTGGACAGACTTTAGGGACAGTCCTCTAGTCTTACTATTATTATGATGTTTTATCCCAATGCTAGTGTGCTAACTTTGCTTCCATGGTATATTTAGTCAGTCAGTCAGAATAAGAACTTCACCAATCCTTCTATTCAGTCAGTCAGAATAAGAACTTCACCAATCCTTCTATTCAGTCAGTCAGAATAAGAACTTCACCAATCCTTCTATTCAGTCAGTCAGTCAGAATACGAACTTCACCGATCCTTCTATTCAGTCAGTCAGAATAAGAACTTCACCAATCCTTCTATTCAGTCAGTCAGTCAGAATAAGAACTTCACCAATCCTTCTATTCAGTCAGTCAGGATAAGAACTTCACCAATCCTTCTATTCAGTCAGTCAGAATAAGAACTTCACCAATCCTTCTATTCAGTCAGTCAGTCAGAATAAGAACTTCACCAATCCTTCTATTCAGTCAGTCATGATAAGAATTTCACCAATCCTTCTATTCAGTCAGTCAGAATAAGAACTTCACCAATCCTTCTATTCAGTCAGTCAGTCAGGATAAGAACTTCACCAATCCTTCTATTCAGTCAGTCAGAATAAGAACTTCACCAATCCTTCTATTCAGTCAGTCAGTCAGAATAAGAGCTTCCCCAATCCTTCTATGCAGTCAGTCAGTCAGAATAAGAACTTCACCAATCCTTCTATTCAGTCAGTCAGGATAAGAACTTCACCAATCCTTCTATTCAGTCAGTCAGTCAGAATAAGAATTTCACCAATCCTTCTATTCAGTCAGTCAGGATAAGAACTTCACCAATCCTTCTATTCAGTCAGTCAGGATAAGAACTTCACCAATCCTTCTATTCAGTCAGTCAGTCAGGATAAGAACTTCACCAATCCTTCTATTCAGTCAGTCAGAATAAGAATTTCACCAATCCTTCTATTCAGTCAGTCAGTCAGGATAAGAACTTCACCAATCCTTCTATTCAGTCAATCAGAATAAGAACTTCACCAATCCTTCTATTCAGTCAGTCAGAATAAGAACTTCACCAATCCTTCTATTCAGTCAGTCAGAATAAGAACTTCACCAATCCTTCTATTCAGTCAATCAGAATAAGAACTTCACCAATCCTTCTATTCAGTCAGTCAGAATAAGAACTTCACCAATCCTTCTATTCAGTCAGTCAGAATAAGAACTTCACCAATCCTTCTATTCAGTCAATCAGAATAAGAACTAAACCAATCCTTCTATGCAGTCATTCAGAATAAGAACTTCACCAATCCTTCTATTCAGTCAGTCAGTCAGAATATGAATTTCACCAATCCTTCTATTCAGTCAGTCAGAATAAGAACTTCACCAATCCTTCTATTCAGTCAGTCAGGATAAGAACTTCACCAATCCTTCTATTCAGTCAGTCAGTATAATAACTTCACCAATGCTTCTATTCAGTCAGTCAGTCAGGATAAGAACTTCACCAATCCTTCTATTCAGTCAGTCAGAATAAGAACTTCACCAATCCTT
>NW_028162147.1:0-47828 GCF_964263955.1 Coregonus lavaretus | reverse complement strand
CTCACATTTCTAATCTCTAAACTCCAAATTCTCTAACCTCTAGGCTCCAAATCTCTAATCTCTAAACTCCAAATTCTCTAACCTCTAGGCTCCAATTCTCTAACCTCTAGGCTCCAGACAATTGTGTAGATTTGGTTTATTACTTATTCTATTATTTCTCGATCTTCTTTCTCTCTGAATTGTTGGGAAGGGCCCGTAAGGGAGCACTTCAACTACAACTGATGTTTTACGAAGCATGTGGCGAATAAGATTAGATTTAAATAGATGAGTGGTAATGAAGTATCAGTTATTGGTTCCAACCCAAGCAGACTAACTCGGGCCGAAGCAATCAATCTCCGATCATTGAGACAGGATCACAGCACCCGTCAGACTGGTTACCGTCGTGTGCAGATGACCAGGTCAGGGTGGACGGTCCTCTTGGCCTGGTCCAGAGAGTTCACAAACGCCTGCTTCTCTGCTGAACTCATCTGCATCACATTCCTCCTGACTGAGGGAGGGAGAGGGAGGGGGAGGGAGGGAGGGAGGGAGGGAGGGAGGAGAGAGGGAGGGAGGGAGGGAGGGAGGAGGGAGGGAGGGAGGGAGGGATGGAGGGAGGGGGGGAGGGAGGGAGGGAGGGAGGGAGGGAGGGGGGGAGGGAGGGAGGGAGGGAGGGAGGGAGGGGGGGGAGGGAGGGAGGGAGGAGGGAGGGAGGGAGGGAGTGAGGGAGGGAGAGAGGGGGGAGGAGGGA
The DNA here is from genome assembly GCF_964263955.1 of Coregonus lavaretus. Taxonomy (NCBI): domain Eukaryota; kingdom Metazoa; phylum Chordata; class Actinopteri; order Salmoniformes; family Salmonidae; genus Coregonus; species Coregonus lavaretus. The sequence continues at coordinate 47,101 of NW_028162147.1, read as the reverse complement.
GAGAGGGAGGGAGGGAGGGGGGGAGGGAGGGAGGGAGGGAGGGGGGGAGGGAGGGAGGGGGGGGAGGGAGGGAGGGAGGGGGGGAGGGGGAGGGAGGGAGGGAGGGGAGGGAGGGAGGGAGGGAGGGGGGGGGGAGGGAGGGAGGGAGGGAGGGAGGGAGGGAGGAAGGAAGGAAGGAAGGAAGGAAGGGAGGGAGGGAGGGAGGGAGGGAGGAAGGAAGGAAGGGAGGGAGGGAGGGAGGGAGGGAGGGAGGAGGGAGGGAGGAAGGAAGGAAGGAAGGGAGGGAGGGAGGGAGGGAGGAAGGGAGGGAGGGAGGGAGGGAGGGAGGGAGGGAGGGAGGAAGGAAGGAAGGAAGGAAGGAAGAAGGGAGGGAGGGAGGGAGAGAGGGAGGGAGGGAGGGAGGGGGGGAGGGGAGGGAGGGAGGGAGAAGAGAGGGAGGGAGGGAGGGAGGGAGGGAGGGAGGGGAGGGGGGGAGGGAGGGAGGGAGGGAGGGAGGGAGGGAGGGAGGGAGGGAGGGGGGAGGGGGGGAGGGAGGAGGAGGAAGGAAGGAAGGGAGGGAGGGAGGGAGGGAGGGAGGGAGGGAGGGAGGGAGGAAGGGAGGGAGGGAGGGAGGGAGGGAGGGAGGGGGGGAGGGAGAGAGGGAGGGAGGGAGGGAGGGAGGGAGGGAGGGGGGGAGGGAGGGAGAGAGGGAGGGAGGGAGGGGGGGGAGGGAGAGAGGGAGGGAGGGAGGGGAGGGAGGGAGGGAGAAGAGAGGGAGGGAGGGAGGGAGGGAGGGAGGGGAGAAAAGGAGGGAAAGAGAGGGATGCATCAAATACTGTATGTTAGAAACTGTAGATGGTCCCTGATAAAGAAATACATGGATGCATATATTTGAAAGGAAGCAGGAAAGAGAGTAAATCCAATAGGTGCAGGATAAATAAAGCTGCCTTTCTCTTACCCACGGATATCCTCTGATCACAGTTAGGTCCGGTGAGTCCGTGTCGGCACCGGCCACAGTTATACCCCGCGAAGTTCCCGTTACACCGGCACGTCCGGTTTAAAGAACCTTAACGGCCAGCGCTCCGGTCGTCCCGGCCATCATGTGGGGTACTGGGGGCCGTGGCGATGGCTGTCGGCAGCTACAGACACACACTGACCCCTCCCTGTTGCAGAACCACACTGGTCATCCAGGGCTCCAGTGGGAGAGGGGCAGCACTGGCCACTCCGTAGCCCCTCTGGGGTGACACATTCTCTGGGAAACTGTGCCAGGGTCCGGGGGTCAAGGTCACCACCACCACCAGGAGACCCAGCCAACACATACTGGAGATGGAGTGGAGAGAAAGTAGAGAGTCTTTATTCATTTTGAGAAGGAAAAAAAAAGGTAGTCTTTATTCATTTGTGTGTGTAATGTTAACTGTTAATTTGTGACTGTATATTTGACTTGTTTTGGCAATGTAAACATATGTTTTCAATTCCAATAAAGCCCCTTAGAGAGAGAAGAGCAGAGAGAGAGAGAGAAAGTGAGAGAGACAGAGAAGAGCACAGAGGGATACAGACAGTTAGAGAGTTGAAACAAAGGCTGGTCCATTTTTGAGTGCCAAGCCCAACCCAGCTCAGCCTAGACTCCACACTCAACAAAGAGAATGGTTAATTTCAGAGACACAAGCCCAGCTCAGCCTAGACTCCACACTCATCAGATCACACAAAGGATTGGAGATGTTTTCTAATGTTGCTGCCAGCTGCAGCAAAATCTCTGTTATCTCTGAAATTAACTATTCTCTTTGTTATAATTCCCTTCATGATTCCCAATAATTCCCTTTCCCTCCGAATAACTTATCAAGCCAAAGAAAACAAACAAGTTCTACTTTCTAAAACAAATATCAAAAGTGTTCTAGGATTTGCAAGGACCCTGTTTGCACAGGCACCGAAAACCCAATCGCATAAAATCCCTCCTTGATCACGTAAAAAAAGCAACAAGATAACAGAAAGGACTGACAGAGTGATAGCTCTTTCTTGATTCTGTGGGTGGTGGTGCGACAGACACATCTCTCCCCACCGACTAAGAACGGCAAGTCGGATGTGAGCTTTTGTTGTGCAACTGTTTATCCCACCGCTTATAAGATTCCCAGTTAACGTTCTCTCAATAATGTTTCACAGAATGAAGATAAGGTCCAGTGCTCTGACAAAGGAGCATCTCCAAAGCACTTCACCATAAACTCAATCCACTCAATCCACAATATTTGTAGCCTGCTATAAATAAACCAGTGACTTGTTGTTCTCCCATGTAATACCAGATAATGAAGCAATAAATAACCAATATATATAGACCAATAAATAAATATGAATATATAATAGTAATTAAATGATAATTCCTTATTAAACCTGTTGCTGTATTCTACCTGTGATTAAATATAAATTAGAAACAAATATACAAACAAATATATAAATAATACTAAATCAATGATAATAAATCAATAAATTAATGAAGTAACCTGTTGCTGTCTCCTTCCTGTTGCTGTCTCCTTCCTGTTGCTGTTTCCTACCTGTTTCTGTCTCCTTCCTGTTGCTGTTTCCTACCTGTTGCTGTTTCCTACCTGTTGCTGTTTCCTACCTGTTGCTGTCTCCTACCTGTTATAGTGCATGCTGTTCCTCTGTCTCAGTCCAACTGATCACCCCCTAGGGGCGGCCCATTGGCCTCTTCTCTCTCATATAGTCTACTGCACTCACACACACACACACACACACACACACACACATACACACATACACACACAGACACACACATACACACACACACACACACACACTGCCCCATGACTAGGCCTTTCCTCCCTGAGCCCCAAACACACACACACACACACACACACACACACCTCGCCTCGTGATTCAACCCAACCCAGCGGAGGCAAATCTGGGAGCTCACTCACACACAAAACGAGATCCTACTACCATGGAACACACACACACACACACAGACACAGACACACACACAGACACAGACACACACACACACACACACACCCCCTGTAGAAATAGGACAGGACAGCCGTGCCTTAAGATGATTTTATTGTGTACACGTCAAACAACAACATGATAACCAGAAGGCCAGGTGGTAGTTCATCATCAGAACATCACATGTCAATGGTTTTATTGCAGAGTTTCAAAACAATGTATTTATCTATTCTGTTATAGAATTATCAAGTTAGCCCTGTTAACTTGTATTAATCATATGCACACTGTCTCCCTCACTCCTCTCAAATACATATATACACACTCTCTCTCTCTAACACACACACACACACATGCACACACACACACACACACACACACACACAAACACACAGACTGTCTCACACACTCTCTCGCTTATACACACTCACACACACACACACTCACACTCACACTATAGCACTCTCTTGCCCAATACAAAGGGGGTCACCCATACATTTGGGCTGATGGGTATGTAGGACAGGGCTGATTACAGTAGTAACAATAGAGGGCTGATGGTATGTAGGACAGGGCTGATTACAGTAGTAACATTAGAGGGCTGATGGTATGTAGGACAGGGCTGATTACAGTAGTAACAGTAGAGGGCTGATGGTATGTAGGACAGGGCTGATTACAGTAGTAACATTAAAGGGCTGATGGTATGTAGGACAGGGCTGATTACAGTAGTAACAATAGAGGGCTGATGGTATGTAGGACAGGGCTGATTACAGTAGTAACAATAGAGGGCTGATGGTATGTAGGACAGGGCTGATTACAGTAGTAACAGTAGAGGGCTGATGGTATGTAGGACAGGGCTGATTACAGTAGTAACAATAGAGGGCTGATGGTATGTAGGACAGGCTGATTACAGTAGTAACAGTAGAGGGCTGATGGTATGTAGGACAGGGCTGATTACAGTAGTAACAGTAGAGGGCTGATGGTATGTAGGACAGGGCTGATTACAGTAGTAACAGTAGAGGGCTGATGGTATGTAGGACAGGGCTGATTACAGTAGTAACAGTAGAGGGCTGATGGTATGTAGGTCAGGGCTGATTACAGTAGTAACAGTAGAGGGCTGATGGGTATGTAGGTCAGGGGTCATCAATCATACAACGCTGTGCCGAACAGATTTATTGTCATTTTTTATTGTCATTCATTTCTTGTTACAGTAAGGCTATGTTCCAAAGGGAACCCTATTCCCTATATAGTAGCACTAATTTTGACCATAACCGTATTGCCTATATAGGGAATAGGGTTCCATTTGAGACATATCTAAAGACAGACACAGGAACAGGGGGAGGAGAGAGGGACACAGGAACAGGGGGAGGGAGAGAGGGACACAGGAACAGGGTGAGGGGGAGAGGGACTCAGGAACAGGGGGAGGGGAGAGGGACTCAGGAACAGGGGGAGGGAGAGAGGGACACAGGAACAGGGTGAGGGGGAGGGAGAGGGGGACACAGGAACAGGGGGAGGGAGAGAGGGACTCAGGAACAGGGGGGAGGGAGAGAGGGACACAGGAACAGGGGGAGGGAGAGAGGGACACAGGAACAGGGGGAGGGAGAGAGGGACACAGGAACAGGGTGAGGGGGAGGGAGAGAGGGACACAGGAACAGGGGGAGGGAGAGAGGGACTCAGGAACAGGGGGAGGGAGAGAGGGACTCAGGAACAGGGGGGGAGGGAGAGAGGGACACAGGAACAGGGGGGAGGGAGAGAGGGACACAGGAACAGGGGGAGGGAGAGAGGGACACAGGAACAGGGGGAGGGAGAGAGGGACACAGGAACAGGGGGGAGGGAGAGAGGGACTCAGGAACAGGGGGAGGGAGAGAGGGACACAGGAACAGGGGGAGGGAGAGAGGGACACAGGAACAGGGGGAGGGAGAGGGGGACACAGGAACAGGGGGGAGGGAGAGAGGGACTCAGGAACAGGGGGAGGGAGAGAGGGACACAGGAACAGGGGGAGGGAGAGGGGGACACAGGAACAGGGGGAGGGAGAGAGGGACTCAGGAACAGGGGGAGGGAGAGAGGGACACAGGAACAGGGGGAGGGAGAGAGGACACAGGAACAGGGGAGGGAGAGGGGGACACAGGAACAGGGGGAGGGAGAGAGGGACTCAGGAACAGGGGGAGGGAGAGAGGGACACAGGAACAGGGGGGAGGGAGAGAGGGACACAGGAACAGGGGGAGGGAGAGAGGGACTCAGGAACAGGGGGGAGGGAGAGAGGGACTCAGGAACAGGGGGAGGGAGAGGGAGAGAGGGACTCAGGAACAGGGGGAGGGAGAGAGGGACTCAGGAACAGGGGGAGGGAGAGAGGGACTCAGGAACAGGGGGAGGGAGAGAGGGACACAGGAACAGGGGGAGGGAGAGAGGGACTCAGGAACAGGGGGAGGGAGAGAGGGACACAGGAACAGGGGGAGGGAGAGAGGGACACAGGAACAGGGGGAGGGAGAGAGGGACACAGGAACAGGGGGAGGGAGAGAGGGACACAGGAACAGGGGGAGGGAGAGGGGGACACAGGAACAGGGGGAGGGAGAGAGGGACTCAGGAACAGGGGGAGGGAGAGAGGGACACAGGAACAGGGGGAGGGAGAGGGGGACACAGGAACAGGGGGAGGGAGAGAGGGACTCAGGAACAGGGGGAGGGAGAGAGGGACACAGGAACAGGGGGAGGGAGAGAGGGACACAGGAACAGGGGGAGGGAGAGAGGGACACAGGAACAGGGGGAGGGAGAGAGGGACTCAGGAACAGGGGGAGGGAGAGAGGGACACAGGAACAGGGGGAGGGAGAGAGGGACTCAGGAACAGGGGGAGGGAGAGAGGGACTCAGGAACAGGGGGAGGGAGAGAGGGACTCAGGAACAGGGGGAGGGAGAGAGGGACACAGGAACAGGGGGAGGGAGAGAGGGACTCAGGAACAGGGGGAGGGAGAGAGGGACACAGGAACAGGGGAGGGAGAGGGGGACACAGGAACAGGGGAAGGGGGAGGGAGAGAGGGACTCAGGAACAGGGGGAGGGAGAGAGGGACTCAGGAACAGGGGGAGGGAGAGAGGGACTCAGGAACAGGGGGAGGGAGAGAGGGGACACAGGAACAGGGGAGGGAGAGAGGGACACAGGAACAGGGGGAGGGAGAGAGGGACACAGGAACAGGGGGAGGGAGAGAGGGACTCAGGAACAGGGGGAGGAGAGAGGGACTCAGGAACAGGGGGAGGGAGAGAGGGACACAGGAACAGGGGGAGGGAGAGAGGGACACAGGAACAGGGGGAGGGAGAGAGGGACACAGGAACAGGGGGAGGGAGAGAGGGACACAGGAACAAGGGGAGGGAGAGAGGGACTCAGGAACAGGGGGATGGGAGGAGAGGGACACAGGAACAGGGGGAGGGGGGGACACAGGAACAGGGGGAGGGAGAGAGGGACACAGGAACAGGGGGAGGGGAGGAGAGGGGGACACAGGAACAGGGGGAGGGAGAGAGGGACACAGGAACAGGGGGAGGGAGAGAGGACACAGGAACAGGGGGAGGGGGACACAGGAACAGGGGGAGGGAGAGAGGGACACAGGAACAGGGGGAGGGGAGAGAGGGACACAGGAACAGGGGGGAGGGAGAGAGGGACACAGGAACAGGGGGAGGGAGAGAGGGACACAGGAACAGGGGAGGGAGAGGGACACAGAACAGGGGGAGGGAGAGAGGGACACAGGAACAGGGGGAGGGGGAGGGAGAGGGGGACACAGGAACAGGGAGAGGGGAGAGAGGGACTCAGGAACAGGGGGAGGGAGAGAGGGACACAGGAACAGGGGGAGGGGGAGGGAGAGGGGGACACAGGAACAGGGAGAGGGGGAGAGGACACAGGAACAGGGGGAGGGAGAGATGGACACAGGAACAGGGGGAGGGAGAGGGGGACACAGGAACAGGGGGAGGGGGAGGGAGAGAGGGACTCAGGAACAGGAGGAGGGAGAGAGGGACTCAGGAACAGGGGGAGGGAGAGAGGGACACAGGAACAGGGGGAGGGAGAGGGAGAGGGGGACACAGGAACAGGGGGAGGGGGAGGGAGAGAGGGACACAGGAACAGGGGGAGGGAGAGAGGGACACAGGAACAGGGGGAGGGAGAGGGAGAGGGGGACACAGGAACAGGGGGAGGGGGAGGGAGAGAGGGACACAGGAACAGGGGGGGGGAGAGGGACTCAGGAACAGGGGGAGGGAGAGAGGGACACAGGAACAGGGGGAGGGAGAGAGGGACACAGGAACAGGGGGAGGGAGAGAGGGACACAGGAACAGGGGGAGGGAGAGAGGGACACAGGAACAGGGGGAGGGAGAGAGGGACACAGGAACAGGGGGAGGGAGAGAGGGACACAGGAACAGGGGGAGGGAGAGAGGGACACAGGAACAGGGGGAGGGAGAGATGGACACAGGAACAGGGGGAGGGAGAGGGAGAGGGGGACACAGGAACAGGGGGAGGGGGAGAGGGAGGGGGACACAGGAACAGGGGGAGGTAGAGAGGGACTCAGGAACAGGGGGAGGGAGAGAGGGACACAGGAACAGGGGGAGGGAGAGAGGGACTCAGGAACAGGGGGGAGGGAGAGTGTCAGCTGATAGTGTAGCTCTACAGAACTGAAGTCTGGACATCATGTGACGGATCTACTGGTCTGTTGGTGGAGTCCTCTATGGAGTTGAGCTGTATATCCTTCATCGCTACCCCCTCCTCCTCCTCCTGCTGTTGGGTTAGATAGGGGGCCAGGTACCACGGGGCCAGAGCAGCAATTCTAGAGGAGAGACGGAAGTAGAATGGGTTAAAGAAACATCAGTAGATACAAGTAGGGTAGACAGCTGGTAGAGCACGGCGCTTGTAACGCCAGGGTAGTGGGTTCGATCCCCGGGTCCACCCATACACAAAAATGTATGCACGCATGACTGTAAGTCGCTTTGGATAAAAGTGTCTGCTAAATGGCATATTATTATTATTATTATTATTATTATTATATTATATTATTACAATACAGAGAGAGTGAGAGGTGGAGGGGGAGAGAGAGAGAGAGAGAGAGAGGGGGGAGAGGGAGAGAAGAGAGAGAGGGAGAGAGAGAGAGAGAGAGGGGAGAGGGAGGGGGAGAGAGAAATATTGAAAGAGGGAAAGAGAGAAAATGAGAGAAAGAGACTTGTTTTTGCTGTTGTCTAACCTTCTTTCTTAGTGTACTTCCCTTGATGTGGATTGGGTCTGCAGTAAGGCAGAATAATGCTCTGGCTTCAGCTGGACCGACTAACTCATGTCATGTGACCTACTGAGCACAGATCTTACAACAGATCTACAACAGACTTACACATGACTCAGAGGCAGGAAACCAGTTGAAGCATTGATATACATTGAGTGTACAAAACATTAAAAACACCTTCCTAATAATGTTTTCATACTTTTTAACTCTGCATTGTTGGGAAAGGTAAGTATTTCACGGTAAAGTCTACACCTATTTTGTTCGGCGCATGTTACTTTTTTTTTTTGGTGGGGGGGGGGGGGGGGGGGGGGGTGGTCATATACGGTGGTTCTGAAGAGCTACACGGTGGTTCTGAAGAGCTACACAGTGGTTCTGAAGAGCTACACGGTGGTTCTGAAGAGCTACACGGTGGTTCTGAAGAGCTACACGGTGGTTCTGAAGAGCTACAGGGCTGTGCATGTTTTTGTTACAGCCTGACACTAACCCTCTTGATTCAGCTCATTGTTTTCTTGAGGACTGGTTGAATCAGGTGTCTTCAGTGCAGGGCTGGAACTAAAGCCTGCACTCCCTATACCTCTTCAGGACCAGGGTAGGAAACCGATGTATTTGTATTGAGTAAGATACAGACTGCAGGTTGTTAGCAGCGCAACAACCTTATTCTTTACTCTGATGAGCCGTAAATGCTCAGCGAAGAGTCATGGGTAATGTAATTGCATGTAATATTCTTGAGATGAGTAAAAATGCTATGCAAATTGACATTTTAATATTGCATTGCTGATAAGACCCTCTTTCGACTTCTCAAACGCCTGGTAGAGCTCTTTCATTTCCACAGTAAACATTATTGTAAAACAAATACTATTGGCCGTTATTTTCTGAGTTGTTAGCAATAGGAATTTAAGGTGAAATATTATTTCAACATTCTCAAGAAGAAACAGTTAAAGGGTTAATTAAGAGTACAGTTTGGAGACGACACCCGGATTGTGTTCAGTAAGTAATTAAAAAGACAGGAGTTAAGGTAAACGTAGTTTCATTACGCACTGTTGGCGGTCTCCGTGTCCGACTGGTGGAGTCTCTTCATTACGCGGTGCTGTACGTGCCTCCACCTCCACCTCCACCTCCACCTCCCCACAGCCCCTGTCTGACACTGGGCCGCTACACAGAGAAACACACCGTTTCAGACATCAACCCTGTGTCCTGACCAGAAACTTTACAGAAAACCTTAAACGTCATTTTAACTCTTAAACTTCAATCTCAAAGAAAGGTAAGACGTTTAAAGTACGACACAGAAGATGTTCCAGAATGTGTATATTTCATAGTTCAAAGGGAGCACATTAAATGTATTTCCTACTCTTTACTAGTCCTTCATCTCTACCTCTTGTTCCAGACTTAGTACAGTACCTACAGACCCACCTGTTAGTTTCATCTCTACCTCTTGTTCCAGACTTAGTACAGTACCTACAGACCCACCTGTTAGTTTCATCTCTACCTCTTGTTCCAGACTTAGTACAGTACCTACAGACCCACCTGTTAGTTTCATCTCTACCTCTTGTTCCAGACTTAGTACAGTACCTACAGACCCACCTGTTAGTTTCATCTCTACCTCTTGTTCCAGACTTAGTACAGTACCTACAGACCCACCTGTTAGTTTCATCTCTACCTCTTGTTCCAGACTTAGTACAGTACCTACAGACCCACCTGTTAGTTTCATCTCTACCTCTTGTTCCAGACTTAGTACAGTACCTACAGACCCACCTGTTAGTTTCATCTCTACCTCTTGTTCCAGACTTAGTACAGTACCTACAGACCCACCTGTTAGTTTCATCTCTACCTCTTGTTCCAGACTTAGTACAGTATCTACAGACCCACCTGTTAGTTTTGTCACGACACTTGAGGACGTAGACAATGATGACGATGGTCTCCAGGACCAGAAACGCAGCAGTAGAGATCACTCCGATCTTCCAGGCTTCCAGACCTGATTCTGAACAGGGGATGAGAGGAGAAGAGAAAAAGTCTAGTCTATCTCCTGTTTCCGTAGTGTGAGACAGCTTGATGTACAGTACACCCCCTGGACAGGACTCTAGTCTATCTCCTGTTTCCGTAGTGTGAGACAGCTTGATGTACAGTACACCCCCTGGACAGGACTATAGTCTATCTCCTGTGTCTGTAGTGAGACAGCTTGATGTACAGTACACCTCCTGGACAGGACACTAGTATATCTCCTGTTTCTGTAGTGAGACAGCTTGATGTACAGTACACCCCCTGGACAGGACACTAGTCTATCTCCTGTTTCTGTAGTGAGACAGCTTGATGTACCAGTTCACCCCCTGGACAGGACACTAGTCTATCTCCTGTTTCTGTAGTGAGACAGCTTGATGTACAGTACACCCCCTGGACAGGACACTAGTCTATCTCCTGTTTCTGTAGTGAGACAGCTTGATGTACCAGTACACCCCCTGGACAGGACACTAGTCTATCTCCTGTTTCTGTAGTGAGACTGCTTGATGTACAGTACACCCCCTGGACAGGACACTAGTCTATCTCCTGTTTCTGTAGTGAGACAGCTTGATGTACAGTACACCCCCTGGACAGGACACTAGTCTATCTCCTGTTTCTGTAGTGAGACAGCTTGATGTACAGTACACCCCCTGGACAGGACACTAGTCTATATCCTGTTTCTGTAGTGAAGCATCTTGATGTACAGTACACCCACTGGACAGGACACTAGCAGATCTCCTGTTTCTGTAGGGAGACAGCTTGATGTACAGTACATCCCCTGGACAGGACACTAGTCTATCTCCTGTTTCTGTAGTGACAGTTTGATGTACAGTACACCCCCTGGACAGGACACTAGTCTATCTCCTGTTTCTGTAGTGAGACAGCTTGATATACAGTACACCCCCTGGACAGGACACTAGTATATCACCTGTTTCTGTAGTGAGACAGCTTGATGTACAGTACACCCCCTGGACAGGACACTAGTCTATCTCCTGTTTCTGTAGTGAGACAGCTTGATGTACAGTACACCCCCTGGACAGGACACTAGTCTATCTCCTGTTTCTGTAGTGAGACAGCTTGATGTACAGTACACCCCCTGGACAGGACACTAGTCTATATCCTGTTTCTGTAGTGAAGCATCTTGATGTACAGTACACCCACTGGACAGGACACTAGCAGATCTCCTGTTTCTGTAGGGAGACAGCTTGATGTACAGTACATCCCCTGGACAGGACACTAGTCTATCTCCTGTTTCTGTAGTGACAGTTTGATGTACAGTACACCCCCTGGACAGGACACTAGTCTATCTCCTGTTTCTGTAGTGAGACAGCTTGATATACAGTACACCCCCTGGACAGGACACTAGTATATCACCTGTTTCTGTAGTGAGACAGCTTGATGTACAGTACACCCCCTGGACAGGACACTAGTCTATCTCCTGTTTCTGTAGTGAGACTGCTTGATGTACATTACACCCCCTGGACAGGACACTAGTCTATCTCCTGTTTCTGTAGTGAGACAGCTTGATGTACAGTACACCCGCTGGACAGAACTCTAGTCTATCTCCTGTTTCCATAGTGTGAGACAGCTTGATATACAGTACACCCCCTGGACAGGACACTAGTCTATCTCCTGTTTCTGTAGTGAGACAGCTTGATGTGCAGTACACCCCCTGGACAGGACTCTAGTCTATCTCCTGTTTCCGTAGTGTGAGACAGCTTGATATACAGTACACCCCCTGGACAGGACACTAGTCTATCTCCTTGTTCTGTAGTGAGACAGCTTGATGTACCAGTACACCCCCTGGACAGGACACTAGTCTATCACCTGTTTCTGTAGTGAGACAGATTGATGTACAGTACACCCCCTGGACAGGACACTAGTCTATCTCCTGTTTCTGTAGTGAGACAGCTTGATGTACCAGTACACCCCCTGGACAGGACACTAGTCTATCTCCTGTTTCTGTAGTGAGACTGCTTGATGTACAGTACACCCCCTGGACAGGACACTAGTCTATCTCCTGTTTCTGTAGTGACAGCTTGATGTACAGTACATCCCCTGGACAGGACACTAGTCTATCTCCTGTTTCTGTAGTGAGACAGCTTGATGTACAGTACACCCCCTGGACAGGACACTAGTCTATCTCCTGTTTCTGTAGTGAGACAGCTTGATGTACAGTACACCCCCTGGACAGGACACTAGTCTATCTCCTGTTTCTGTAGGGAGACAGCTTGATGTACAGTACATCCCCTGGACAGGACACTAGTCTATCTCCTGTTTCTGTAGTGACAGTTTGATGTACAGTACACCCCCTGGACAGGACACTAGTCTATCTCCTGTTTCTGTAGTGAGACAGCTTGATATACAGTACACCCCCTGGACAGGACACTAGTATATCACCTGTTTCTGTAGTGAGACAGCTTGATGTACAGTACACCCCCTGGACAGGACACTAGTCTATCTCCTGTTTCTGTAGTGAGACAGCTTGATATACAGTACACCCCCTGGACAGGACACTAGTCTATCTCCTGTTTCTGTAGTGAGACAGCTTGATGTACAGTACACCCGCTGGACAGAACTCTAGTCTATCTCCTGTTTCCATAGTGTGAGACAGCTTGATATACAGTACACCCCCTGGACAGGACACTAGTCTATCTCCTGTTTCTGTAGTGAGACAGCTTGATGTGCAGTACACCCCCTGGACAGGACTCTAGTCTATCTCCTGTTTCCGTAGTGTGAGACAGCTTGATATACAGTACACCCCCTGGACAGGACACTAGTCTATCTCCTTGTTCTGTAGTGAGACAGCTTGATGTACCAGTACACCCCCTGGACAGGACACTAGTCTATCACCTGTTTCTGTAGTGAGACAGATTGATGTACAGTACACCCCCTGGACAGGACACTAGTCTATCTCCTGTTTCTGTAGTGAGACAGCTTGATGTACCAGTACACCCCCTGGACAGGACACTAGTCTATCTCCTGTTTCTGTAGTGAGACTGCTTGATGTACAGTACACCCCCTGGACAGGACACTAGTCTATCTCCTGTTTCTGTAGTGACAGCTTGATGTACAGTACATCCCCTGGACAGGACACTAGTCTATCTCCTGTTTCTGTAGTGAGACAGCTTGATGTACAGTACACCCCCTGGACAGGACACTAGTCTATCTCCTGTTTCTGTAGTGAGACAGCTTGATGTACAGTACACCCCCTGGACAGGACACTAGTCTATCTCCTGTTTCTGTAGTGAGACAGCTTGATGTACAGTACACCCCCTGGACAGGACACTAGTCTATCTCCTGTTTCTGTAGTGAGACAGCTTGATGTACAGTACAACCCCTGGACAGGACACTAGTCTATCTCCTGTTTCTGTAGTGAGAGAGCTTGATGTACAGTACACCCCCTGGACAGGACACTAGTCTATCTCCTGTTTCTGTAGTGAGACAGCTTGATGTACAGTACACCCCCTGGACAGGACACTAGTCTATATCCTGTTTCTGTAGTGAAGCATCTTGATGTACAGTACACCCCCTGGACAGGACACTAGCAGATCTCCTGTTTCTGTAGGGAGACAGCTTGATGTAGAGTACATCCCCTGGACATGACACTAGTCTATCTCCTGTTTCTGTAGTGAAAGTTTGATGTACAGTACACCCCCTGGACAGGACACTAGTCTATCTCCTGTTTCTGTAGGGAGACAGCTTGATATACAGTACACCCCCTGGACAGGACACTAGTCTATCTCCTGTTTCTGTAGTGAGACAGCTTGATGTACAGTACACCCCCTGGACAGGACACTAGTCTATCTCCTGTTTCTGTAGGGAGACAGCTTGATGTACAGTACAACCCCTGGACAGGACACTAGTCTATCTCCTGTTTCTGTAGTGAGACAGCTTGATGTACCAGTACACCCCCTGGACAGGACACTAGTCTATCTCCTGTTTCTGTAGTGAGAGAGCTTGATGTACAGTACACCCCCTGGACAGGACACTAGTCTATCTCCTGTTTCTGTAGTGAGACAGCTTGATGTACAGTACACCCCCTGGACAGGACACTAGTCTATATCCTGTTTCTGTAGTGAGACAGCTTGATGTACAGTACAACCCCTGGACAGGACACTAGTCTATCTCCTGTTTCTGTAGTGAGACAGCTTGATGTACAGTACACCCCCTGGACAGGACACTAGTGTATCTCCTGTTTCTGTAGTGAGACAGCTTGATGTACAGTACAACCCCTGGACAGGACACTAGTCTATCTCCTGTTTCTGTAGTGAGAGAGCTTGATGTACAGTACACCCCCTGGACAGGACACTAGTCTATCTCCTGTTTCTGTAGTGAGACAGCTTGATGTACAGTACACCCCCTGGACAGGACACTAGTCTATATCCTGTTTCTGTAGTGAAGCATCTTGATGTACAGTACACCCCCTGGACAGGACACTAGCAGATCTCCTGTTTCTGTAGGGAGACAGCTTGATGTGCAGTACACCCCCTGGACAGGACACTAGCAGATCTCCTGTTTCTGTAGTGAGACAGCTTGATATACAGTACACCCCCTGGACAGGACACTAGTCTATCTCCTGTTTCTGTAGTGAGACAGCTTGATGTACAGTACACCCCCTGGACAGGACACTAGTCTATCTCCTGTTTCTGTAGTGAGACAGCTTGATGTACAGTACAACCCCTGGACAGGACACTAGTCTATCTCCTGTTTCTGTAGTGAGAGAGCTTGATGTACAGTACACCCCCTGGACAGGACACTAGTCTATCTCCTGTTTCTGTAGTGAGACAGCTTGATGTACAGTACACCCCCTGGACAGGACACTAGTCTATATCCTGTTTCTGTAGTGAAGCATCTTGATGTACAGTACACCCCCTGGACAGGACACTAGCAGATCTCCTGTTTCTGTAGGGAGACAGCTTGATGTACAGTACATCCCCTGGACATGACACTAGTCTATCTCCTGTTTCTGTAGTGACAGTTTGATGTACAGTACACCCCCTGGACAGGACACTAGTCTATCTCCTGTTTCTGTAGTGAGACAGCTTGATATACAGTACACCCCCTGGACAGGACACTAGTCTATCTCCTGTTTCTGTAGTGAGACAGCTTGATATACAGTACACCCCCTGGACAGGACACTAGTCTATCACCTGTTTCTGTAGAGAGACAGCTTGATGTACAGTACACCCCCTGGACAGGACACTAGTCTATCTCCTGTTTCTGTAGTGAGACAGCTTGATATACAGTACACCCCCTGGACAGGACACTAGTCTATCTCCTGTTTCTGTAGTGAGACAGCTTGATGTACAGTACACCCCCTGGACAGGACACTAGTCTATCTCCTGTTTCTGTACTGAGACTGCTTGATGTACATTACACCCCCTGGACAGGACTCTAGTCTATCTCCTGTTTCCGTAGTGTGAGACAGCTTGATATACAGTACACCCCCTGGACAGGACACTAGTCTATCTCCTTTTTCTGTATTGAGACAGCTTGATGTACCAGTACACCCCCTGGACAGGACACTAGTCTATCACCTGTTTATGTAGTGAGACAGCTTGATGTACAGTACACCCCCTGGACAGGACACTAGTCTATCTCCTGTTTCTGTAGTGAGACAGCTTGATGTACCAGTACACCCCCTGGACAGGACACTAGTCTATCTCCTGTTTCTGTAGTGAGACAGCTTGATGTACCAGTACACCCCCTGGACAGGATACTAGTCTATCCCCTGTTTCTGTAGTGAGACAGCTTGATGTACAGTACACCCCCTGGACAGGACACTAGTCTATCTCCTGTTTCTGTAGTGAGACAGCTTGATGTACAGTACACCCCCTGGACAGGACACTAGTCTATCTCCTGTTATTGTAGTGAGACAGCTTGATGTACAGTACACCCCTGGACAGGACACAAGTTTATGTGTAATGGTACCTATGTTCTGTGTAGTTGACGATCAGCATTGCCTGTGTTGTCAGTGGTTATAATACAGGATAAAGTTACCTGTTGTCAGTAGTTATAATACAGGATAAAGTTACCTGTGTTGTCAGTAGTTATAATACAGGATAAAGTTACCTGTTGTCAGTAGTTATAATACAGGATAAAGTTACCTGTGTTGTTAGTAGTTCTAATACAGGATAAAGTTACCTGTTGTCAGTAGTTATAATACAGGATACAGTTACCTGTTGTCAGTAGTTATAATACAGGATAAAGTTACCTTTGTTGTTAGTAGTTATAATACAGGATAAAGTTACCTGTTGTCAGTAGTTATAATACAGGATAAAGTGACCTGTGTTGTCAGTAGTTATAATACAGGATAAAGTGACATGTGTTGTCAGTAGTTATAATACAGGATAAAGTGACCTGTGTTGTTAGTAGCTATAATACAGGATAAAGTTACCTGTTGTCAGTAGTTATAATACAGGATAAAGTTACCTGTTGTCAGTAGTTATAATACAGGATAAAGCTACCTGTTGTCAGTAGTTATCATACAGGATAAAGTTACCTGTTGTCAGTAGTTATAATACAGGATAAAGTTACCTGTGTTGTCAGTAGTTATAATACAGGATAAAGTTACCTGTGTTGTTAGTAGTTATAATACAGGATAAAGTTACCTGTTGTCAGTAGTTATAATACAGGATAAAGTTACATGTGTTGTCAGTAGTTATAATACAGGATAAAGTTACCTGTGTTGTCAGTAGCTATAATACAGGATAAAGTTACCTGTTGTTAGTAGTTATAATACAGGATAAAGTTACCTGTGTTGTCAGTAGTTATAATACAGGATAAAGTTACCTGTTTTCAGTAGTTATAATACAGGATAAAGTTACCTGTGTTGTCAGTAGTTATAATACAGGATACAGTTACCTGTTGTCAGTAGTTATAATACAGGATAAAGTTACCTGTTGTCAGTAGTTATAATACAGGATAACGTTTCCTGTGTTTTCAGTAGTTATAATACAGGATAAAGTTACCTGTTGTCAGTAGTTATAATACAGGATAAAGTTACCTGTGTTGTCAGTAGTTATAATACAGGATAAAGTTACCTGTTGTCAGTAGTTATAATACAGGATAAAGTTACCTGTTGTCAGTAGTTATAATACAGGATAAAGTTACCTGTGTTGTCAGTAGTTATGATACTGGATAAAGTTACCTGTTGTTAATATTTATAATACAGGATAAAGTTACCTGTGTTGTTAGTAGTTACAATACAGGATAAAGTTACCTGTGTTGTCAGTAGTTATAATTCAGGATAAAGTGACCTGTGTTGTCAGTAGTTATAATACAGGATAAAGTTACCTGTTGTCAGTAGTTATAATACAGGATAAAGTTACCTGTTGTCAGAAGTTATAATACAGGATAAAGTTACCTGTGTTGTCAGTAGTTATAATACAGGATAAAGTTACCTGTGTTGTTAGTAGTTATAATACAGGATAAAGTTACCTGTTTTTAGTAGTTATAATACAGGATAAAGTTATCTGTTGTCAGTAGTTATAATACAGGATAAAGTTACCTGTGTTGTTAGTAATTATAATACAGGATAAAGTTACCTGTTTTTAATAGTTATAATACAGGATATAGTTACCTGTGTTGTCAGTATTTATCATACAGGATAAAGTTACCTGTTGTCAGTAGTTATAATACAGGATAAAGTTACCTGTGTTGTCAGTAGTTATAATACAGGATAAAGTTACCTGTTGTCAGTAGTTATAATACAGGATAAAGTTACCTGTTGTCAGTAGTTATAATACAGGATACAGTTACCTGTCTTGTCAGTATTTATAATACAGGATAAAGTTACCTGTTTTTAATAGTTATAATACAGGATAAAGTTACCTGTGTTGTCAGTAGTTATAATACAGGATAAAGTTACCTTTGTTGTTAGTAGTTATAATACAGGATAAAGTTACCTGTTGTCAGTAGTTATAATACAGGATAAAGTGACCTGTGTTGTCAGTAGTTATAATACAGGATAAAGTGACATGTGTTGTCAGTAGTTATAATACAGGATAAAGTGACCTGTGTTGTTAGTAGCTATAATACAGGATAAAGTTACCTGTTGTCAGTAGTTATAATACAGGATAAAGTTACCTGTTGTCAGTAGTTATAATACAGGATAAAGCTACCTGTTGTCAGTAGTTATCATACAGGATAAAGTTACCTGTTGTCAGTAGTTATAATACAGGATAAAGTTACCTGTGTTGTCAGTAGTTATAATACAGGATAAAGTTACCTGTGTTGTTAGTAGTTATAATACAGGATAAAGTTACCTGTTGTCAGTAGTTATAATACAGGACAAAGTTACATGTGTTGTCAGTAGTTATAATACAGGATAAAGTTACCTGTGTTGTCAGTAGCTATAATACAGGATAAAGTTACCTGTTGTTAGTAGTTATAATACAGGATAAAGTTACCTGTGTTGTCAGTAGTTATAATACAGGATAAAGTTACCTGTTTTCAGTAGTTATAATACAGGATAAAGTTACCTGTGTTGTCAGTAGTTATAATACAGGATACAGTTACCTGTTGTCAGTAGTTATAATACAGGATAAAGTTACCTGTTGTCAGTAGTTATAATACAGGATAACGTTTCCTGTGTTGTCAGTAGTTATAATACAGGATAAAGTTACCTGTTGTCAGTAGTTATAATACAGGATAAAGTTACCTGTGTTGTCAGTAGTTATAATACAGGATAAAGTTACCTGTTGTCAGTAGTTATAATACAGGATAAAGTTACCTGTTGTCAGTAGTTATAATACAGGATAAAGTTACCTGTGTTGTCAGTAGTTATGATACTGGATAAAGTTACCTGTTGTTAATATTTATAATACAGGATAAAGTTACCTGTGTTGTTAGTAGTTACAATACAGGATAAAGTTACCTGTGTTGTCAGTAGTTATAATTCAGGATAAAGTGACCTGTGTTGTCAGTAGTTATAATACAGGATAAAGTTACCTGTTGTCAGTAGTTATAATACAGGATAAAGTTACCTGTTGTCAGAAGTTATAATACAGGATAAAGTTACCTGTGTTGTCAGTAGTTATAATACAGGATAAAGTTACCTGTGTTGTTAGTAGTTATAATACAGGATAAAGTTACCTGTTTTTAGTAGTTATAATACAGGATAAAGTTATCTGTTGTCAGTAGTTATAATACAGGATAAAGTTACCTGTGTTGTTAGTAATTATAATACAGGATAAAGTTACCTGTTTTTAATAGTTATAATACAGGATGTAGTTACCTGTGTTGTCAGTATTTATCATACAGGATAAAGTTTCCTGTTGTCAGTAGTTATAATACAGGATAAAGTTACCTGTTGTCAGTAGTTATAATACAGGATAAAGTTACCTGTTGTCAGTAGTTATAATACAGGATACAGTTACCTGTCTTGTCAGTATTTATAATACAGGATAAAGTTACCTGTTTTTAATAGTTATAATACAGGATAAAGTTACCTGTGTTGTCAGTATTTATAATACAGGATATAGTTACCTGTTGTTAGTAGTTATCATACAGGATAAAGTTACCTGTTGTCAGTAGTTATAATACAGGATAAAGTTACCTGTGTTGTCAGTAGTTATAATACAGGATAAAGTTACCTGTGTTGTTAGTAGTTATAATACAGGATAAAGTTACCTGTTGTCAGTAGTTATAATACAGGATAAAGTTACCTGTTGTCAGTAGTTATAATACAGGATAAAGTTACCTGTGTTGTCAG
Organism: Coregonus lavaretus; assembly: GCF_964263955.1. NCBI lineage: Eukaryota > Metazoa > Chordata > Actinopteri > Salmoniformes > Salmonidae > Coregonus > Coregonus lavaretus. The sequence goes on along the minus strand of NW_028162147.1, from coordinate 27,227 downwards.
TAGCTATAATACAGGATACAGTTACCTGTTGTTAGTTGTTATAATACAGGATAAAGTTACCTGTGTTGTCAGTAGTTATAATACAGGATAAAGTTACCTGTTGTCAGTAGTTATAATACAGGATAAAGTTACCTGTTGTCAGTAGTTATAATACAGGATAAAGTTACCTGTGTTGTCAGTAGTTATAATACAGGATAAAGTTACCTGTTGTCAGTAGTTATAATACAGGATAAAGTTACCTGTTGTCAGTAGTTATAATACAGGATAAAGTTACCTGTGTTGTCAGTAGTAATAATACAGGATAAAGTTACCTGTGTTGTCAGTAGTTATAATACAGGATAAAGTTACCTGTTTTGTCAGTATCTGTAGTGGCCTCCACCACCTCATTGGTCTCTCCTTGCTCCTTCTCCTCGGCTGTTGCAAGAATGTCCTCCACAAAGTTATCCAGAGTGGACGTGGCCTCATCAGGGTCAAGGTTTAAAAGGTTGTCCTGAAACGTGATGATCTTGTTGGCGTCGTTCGACTCCAGATCCACATCCTCCAGGATCTCCTCCCCTCCCATGGTGTTGCTCTCCGTCTCTCCCCAAGGACGGTGGGGGCCGAGTGGGCTAGCGGGGTCCTGAGACTCTCCTGGTATGGATCTCAGGGAGCTCTCACCTGGGTCCAGCAGCACTTCTAGTGGAGGGGTCAGACATTTGGCACACATGTGTAAATGAGACTGAGAAGGCCCAAGTCTGGGGGTAGGGGGCTATAGAGTGGACCTATGGAATGTATGGGGCTAACATATAGATGTGTGCGTGTGTGTGTGTGTGTGTGTGTGTGTGTGTGTGTGTGTGTGTGTGTGTGTGTGTGTGTGTGTGTGTGTGGAGTAATCTCAGTCAGCACACACAGCGCCTTCAGCAACTATTCACACCTCTTGACTTTTTCCACATTTTTTGTTGTGTTACAGCCTGAATTTAAAATGGATTACATTTTGATGTTTTGGTCACAATAACCCCATAATATCAAAGTGGATTTATGTTTTTAGAAATTCTTATGAATGAATAAAACATGAAAAGCTGAAATGTCTTGAGTCAATAAGTATTCAAACCTTTTGTTATGGCAAGCCTAAATACATTCTGGAGTAAAAATGTGCTTGACAAGTCACATAATGAGTTGCATGGACTCACTCTGTGTGCAATAGTAGTGTTTAACATGATTTTTGAATGACTACCTCATCTCTGTACCCCACACATACAATTATCTGGAAGGTCCCTCAGTTGACCAGTGATTTTCAAACACAGATTCAACCTCAAAGACCAGGAAGGTTTTCCAATGCATCGCAAAGAAGGGCACCTATTGGTAAATCAATGTTGTTGTTTTTTTAAACAGACATTGAATATCCCTTTGAGCGTGGTGAAGTTATTAATTACACTTTGTATGGTGTATCAATACACCCAGTCACTACAAAGATACAGGCGTCCTTCCTCACTCCGTCGCCGAAGTGGAAGGAAACCGCTCAGGGATTTCACCATGAGGCCAATGGTCATTTTAAAACAGTTACAGAGTTTAATGGCTGTGATAGAAAACTGACGATGGATCAATAACATTGTAGTTACTCCACAATACTAACCTAATTGACAGAGTGAAAAGAAGGAAGTTAGTACATAATAAATGCATTTTATTTGCATCTTGTTTGCAACAAGGCATTACAATAATACTGCAAAAAAAATTAGCAAAGCAATTAACTTTTTGTCCTGAATACAGTGTTATGTTTGGGGCAAATCCTATACAACACATTATTGAGTACTACTCTCCATGTTGTCAAGCATAGTGGTGGCTGCATTATGTTATGGGTATGCTTGTAATCGTTAAATAAAAACCTGTGTTGTTATTGTACATGTTCAGGTAGTAGTTTCCTGTTTCACTCAGTAGTAGCTTCCAGTTTCACTCAGTAGTAGCTTCCTGTTTCACTCAGTAGTAGCTTCCTGTTTCACTCAGTAGTAGCTTCCTGTTTCACTCAGTAGTAGCTTCCTGTTTCACTCAGTAGTAGCTTCCTGTTTCACTCAGTAGTAGCTTCCTGTTTCACTCAGTAGTAGCTTCCTGTTTCACTCAGTAGTAGCTTCCTGTTTCACTCAGTAGTAGCTTCCTGTTTCACTCAGTAGTAGCTTCCTGTTTCACTCAGTAGTAGCTTACTGTTTCACTCAGTTCCACAACGCTATCTCCCTACTGAGCATGGCCCAGGTATGTAAGTGCTGGGTTGGAACAAAAGCCTGCATATACTCTGTAGCTCTCCAGGATCAGGGTTGTTTTGACCACTGCACCAAGAGTACTTTACTGGGACATTAAGCCTTCAGGGCCACATTCATTAGGACACCATGTTGACCAACGTTCAGAACAAACATGCCTCTCTGACATGTAGAATAAGCGATCACGTCGGCTCTATTCTCCTCGTGACATTTCTAGCTGCAACGTTCCCCAATGTTTGGCTACTGAACATGACCCTGGTGGTTTAATTCCACTATAGTTTACCTTGGTCCTCCGTTTCTGGTGTCTCCTCTCCTCCTTCTCTTCCTTCTGCTTCACCTCCCAGCTGGTCTGCAGCACCTACCACCACCCCCTCATCTCCCCCCTTCTCTCCCACACTCTCTCCATCCCCTTCCTCCTCACCCCCTGCCTCCCCAATCACTACCTCAGCTCCAGCCTCCTCCTCCTCCTCCACAACCACCACACCTTCCTCCATCCTTCCCTCCTCCCCCTCTCCTCCCACCTCCACCACCTCCTCCAGCCTTCCCTCCTCCCCCTCTCCTCCCACCTCCACCACCTCCTCCATCCTTCCCTCCTCCCCCTCTCCTCCCACCTCCACCACCTCCTCCATCCTTCCCTCCTCCCCCTCTCCTCCCACCTCCACCACCTCCTCCATCCCTCCCTCCTCCTCCTTCCCTCCCTCCTCTTTGACTGGCTCCCCCACTACCGACTGAGTAGTCTTCATCTCCTCATAGTCTTCCACCCCCACCCCCACCTCCTCTCCTAATCCCTCCCCCTCTCCCTCCTTCTCTCCTCCAGCCTCCTCAGTCACAGTCTCCTGCTCTGTCTGCACCACCTCCTCCCCCTCCTCTCCCTCCGTCTCCTCTACGACTACCTTTCCTCCTCCCTCCTCATCCTCTCCCTCCATCTCCTCTACGACTACCTTTCCTCCTCCCTCCTCCTCCTCTTCTGGGAGGGTAGTTTCCTCCACAACCTCTCCCTTAGTGAGGGGAGCAACAGGGGCTTCCACTAGTTGATCTTCCACCTCCTCTGCTATACTCTCCTCTACAGACCCAGCTTCAATGGCCTCCCCTTCTCCTCCAACCTCCACCTCCTCTTCCACCACTTCAGTCACAGCCTCCTCCTGTTCTCCTTGCTCCTCCACCTCTCCCTCCTCCTCTACCTCCTGCTCTCCTCCTCCTCCTCCTAACTCCTCCTCCACTCCATCCTCTACTTCAGCCACCTCCTCCTTCACCTCCCCTTGAGCCTCCCTCTGCACCTCCCCCATGGCGGCCTCCACCACCCTCTCTAACAGCTCCTTCAGCACCTCCTCGACCCCCGGCTCCGAGGCCAGCTCCGAGGCCTCCTGCACGGCGTCCTCCACCTCCTTCAGGCTGGGGGGAGCCACCTCCGGGAGCACCTCTTCCTGCTCCTCCTCCCCAGCCAGGAGCTCTGGTTCCTGGGGAAGCTCTGAGGCTTCTTGGGGGGTCACTTCCACAGAGGGCAAGGTGGAGGTGGGCAGGTCTGCATAGGGAAAATACATGTATATTTCACATATATTTTATAATATATATATATATATATATATACACAGTACCAGTCAAAAGTTTGGACACACCTACTCATTCAAGGGTTGTTCTTTATTTTTTACAATTTTCTACATTGTAGAATAATAGTGAAGACATCAAAACTATGAAATAACACATATGGAATCATTTAGTAACGTAAAAAGTGTTAAAATATATTTTATATTTGAGATTCTTCAAAGTAGCCACCTTTGCCTTGATGACAGCTTTGAACACTCTTGGCATTCTCTCAACCAGCTTCATGAGGAATGCTTTTCAAACAGTCTTGAAGGAGTTCCCACATATGCTGAGCACATGTTGGCTGCTTTTCCTTCACTCTGCCGTCCAACTCATCCCAAACCATCTCAATTGAGTTGAGGTCGGGTGATTGTGGAGGCCAGGTCATCTGATGCAGCACTCCATCACTCTCATCAGTCAAATAGCTCTTACACAGCCTGGAGGTGTGTTTTGGGTCATTGTCCTGTTGAAAAACAAATGGGATTGCGTATCGCTGCAAAATGCTGTGGTACCAATGCTGGTTAAGTGTGCCTTGAATTCTAAATAAATCACAGACAGTGTCACCAGCAAAGTACCCCCACACCATCACACCTCCTCCTCCATGCTTCACGGTGGGAACCACACATGCGGAGATCATCCGTTCACCTACTCTGCGTCTCACAAAGACACGGCGGTTGGAACCAAAAATCTCAAATTTCGACTCATCAGACCAAAGGACAGATATCCACCGGTCTAATGTCCATTGCTCGTGTTTCTTGGCCCAAGCAAGGCTCTTCTTCTTATTGGTGTCCTTTAGTAGTGGTTTCGTTGCAGCAATTAGACTATGAAGGCCTGATTCACATAATCTCCTCTGAACAGTAGATGTTGAGATGTGTCTGTTACTTGAACTCTATGAAGCATTTATTTGGGCTGCAATCTGAGGTGCAGTTAACTCTAATGAACTTATCCTGTGCAGCAGAGGTAACTCTGGGTCTTCCTTTCCTGTGGCAGTCCTCATGAGAGCCAGTTTCATAATAGCGCTTGATGGTTTTTGCGACTGCACTTGAAGAAACGTTCAAAGTTCTTGAAATGTTCCAGATTTACTGACCTTCATGTCTTAAAGTAATGATGGACTGTCATTTCTATTTGCTTATTTGAGCTGTTCTTGCCATAATATGGACTTGGTCTTTTACCAAATAGGGCTATATTCTGTATACCCCCCCCCCCCCCTACCTTGTCACAACACAACTGATTGGCTCAAATGCATTAAAGGAGGGAAGAAATTCCACAAACTAACTTTTAACAAGACACACCTGTTAATTGAAATGCATTCCAGGTGACTACCTCATGAAGCTGGTTGAGAGAATGCCAAGAGTGTGCAACGCTGTCATCAAGGCAAAGGGTGGCTATTTGAAGAATCTCAAATATACAATATATTTTGATTTGTTTAACACTTTTTTGGTTGCTACATGATTCCATATGTGTTATTTCATAGTTTTGATGTCTTCACTATTATTCTACAATGTAGAAAATAGTAAAAAATAAAGAAAAACCCTGGAATCAGTAGGTGCGTCCACACCTTTGACTGGTACTGTATATATTTCAAAAGATTGATACTGAGAAGTCTGTGTGGAAGTGGACAGGCCTGCATGGGGAAATAAAGCTCAACGTTAAAGTATATTTGGAGGATACTGATATAACACGTCTTTACACTAGTGGTTGGAGGCTGGGTCTTTGTCGGCCTGGGAGAGAAATGCCAACAGTAAAATATAGTTAGTAGTTGTTTCTAGTATGACTAGCTGGTATAAAGTATTGTCTGACTCTCAGCATTCTCTTTGCTAGAAAAGGCTGGATTGGTATAAATCAGCTGTTTGGTTTACTGTCTTTCAAACAGGTAAGGAAAATGCATAAATGGCATGTTGTTTAGATAAATCCCATTGCGTTTATGATGGGGTGTTTCATTTGGAGAGGGCTAAAAGCGAACAAAATATAAGTTAATGTCACCACATCACAGTCCATGGACCACATATTGATGGGCCACAACTAAGCACCATTATTTATTACTATGAACAATTCATTACAGTTAGATAACATCACAGTAAAGAGACACAGTAGAAAACAAGAGAGACACAGTAGAAAAACAACAGAGACACAGTAGAAAAACAAGAGAGACACAGTAGAAAAACAAGAGAGATACAGTATAAAAACAAGAGAGACAGTAGAAAAACAAGAGAGACACAGTAGAAAAACAACAGAGACACAGTATAAAAACAAGAGAGACACAGTATAAAAACAAGAGAGATACAGTGTAAAAACAAGAGAGACAGTAGAAAAACAAGAGAGACACAGTAGAAAAACAAGAGCGACACAGTATAAAAACAAGAGAGACACAATAGAAAAACAAGAGAGACACAGTATAAAAACAAGAGAGACACAGTATAAAAACAAGAGAGACACAGTATAAAAACAAGAGAGACAGTAGAAAAACAAGAGAGACACAGTTGAAAAACAAAAGAGACACAGTAGAAAAACAAGAGAGACACAGTAGAAAAACAAGAGAGACACAGTAGAAAAACAGGAGAGACACAGTATAAAAATAAGAGAGACACAGTATAAAAACAAGAGAGACACAGTATAAAAACAAGAGAGAGACAGTATAAAAACCAGAGAGACACAGTATAAAAACAAGAGAGACACAGTATAAAAACAAGAGAGACACAGTAGAAAAACAAAAGAGACACAGTAGAAAAACAAGAGAGACAGTAGAAAAACAGGAGAGACACAGTGGAAAAACAAGAGAGACACAGTATAAAAACAAGAGAGAGACCGAGTAGAAAAACAAGAGAGACACAGTATAAAAACAAGAGAGACACAGTTTTAAAACAATAGAGACACAGTAGAAAAACAAGAGAGACAGTAGAAAAACAGGAGAGACACAGTAGAAAAACAAGAGAGACAGTATAAAAACAAGAGAGAGACACAGTAGAAAAACAAGAGAGACACAGTAGAAAAACAAGAGAGACACAGTAGAAAAACAGGAGAGACACAGTAGAAAAACAAGAGAGACACAGTATAAAAACAAGAGAGAGACACAGTAGAAAAACAAGAGAGACACAGTAGAAAAACAAGAGAGACACAGTAGAAAAACAGGAGAGACACAGTAGAAAAACAAGAGAGACTCAGTATAAAAACAAGAGAGACACAGTAGAAAAACAAGAGAGAGACAGTATAAAAACCAGAGAGACACAGTATAAAAACAAGAGAGACACAGTATAAAAACAAGAGAGACACAGTAGAAAAACAAGAGAGACACAGTAGAAAAACAAGAGAGACAGTAGAAAACAGGAGAGACACAGTGGAAAAACAAGAGAGACACAGTATAAAAACAAGAGAGAGACACAGTAGAAAAACAAGAGAGACACAGTAGAAAAACAAGAGAGACACAGTAGAAAAACAAGAGAGACACAGTAGAAAAACAAGAGAGACAGTAGAAAAACAGGAGAGACACAGTAGAAAAACAAGAGAGACAGTATAAAAACAAGAGAGAGACACAGTAGAAAAACAAGAGAGACACAGTAGAAAAACAAGAGAGACACAGTAGAAAAACAGGAGAGACACAGTAGAAAAACAAGAGAGACACAGTATAAAAACAAGAGAGAGACACAGTAGAAAAACAAGAGAGACACAGTAGAAAAACAAGAGAGACAGTAGAAAAACAGGAGAGACACAGTAGAAAAACAAGAGAGACACAGTATAAAAACAAGAGAGACACAGTAGAAAAACAAAAGAGACACAGTAGAAAAACAAGAGAGACAGTAGAAAAACAGGAGAGACACAGTGGAAAAACAAGAGTGACACAGTATAAAAACAAGAGAGAGACACAGTAGAAAAACAAGAGAGACACAGTATAAAAACAAGAGAGACACAGTTTTAAAACAATAGAGACACAGTATAAAAACAAGAGAGACAGTAGAAAAACAGGAGAGACACAGTAGAAAAACAAGAGAGACAGTATAAAAACAAGAGAGAGACACAGTAGAAAAACAAAAGAGACACAGTAGAAAAACAAGAGAGAGACAGTATAAAAACATGAGAGAGACAGTATAAAAACAAGAGAGACACAGTATAAAAACAAGAGAGACACAGTAGAAAAACAAGAGAGACACAGTAGAAAAACAAGAGAGACAGTAGAAAAACAGGAGAGACACAGTGGAAAAACAAGAGAGACACAGTATGAAAACAAGAGAGAGACACAGTAGAAAAACAAGAGAGAGACAGTAGAAAAACAAGACAGACACAGTAGAAAAACAGGAGAGACACAGTAGAAAAACAAGAGAGACACAGTATAAAAACAAGAGAGAGACACAGTATAAAAACAAGAGAGACAGTAGCAAAACAAGAGAGACACAGTATAAAAACAAGTGACACAGTATAAAAACAAGAGAGACAGTAGAAAAGCAAGAGCGACACAGTTGAAAAACAGGAGAGACACAGTAGAAAAACAAGAGAGACACAGTATAAAAACAAGAGAGACACAGTTGAAAAACAGGAGAGACAGTAGAAAAACAGGAGAGACACAGTATAAAAACAAGAGAGACACAGTATAAAAACAAGAGACACATTAGAAAAACAAGAGAGACACAGTTGAAAAACAAGAGAGACACAGTAGAAAAACAAGAGAGACACAGTAGAAAAACAAGAGAGAGACACAGTAGAAAAACAAGAGAGAGACACAGTAGAAAAACAAGAGAGACACAGTAGAAAAACAAGAGAGACAGTAGAAAACAGGAGAGACACAGTATAAAAACAAGAGAGACAGTAGAAAAACAGGAGAGACACAGAATAAAAACAAGAGACACAGTATAAAAACAAGAGAGACACAGTATAAAAACAAGAGAGACACAGTAGAAAAACTAGAGACACAGTATAAAAACAAGAGAGACACAGTATAAAAACAAGAGAGACACAGTTTAAAAACAAGAGAGACAAAAACAACATCACAAAAGAACAAAAACATTCTCATCAAATTCTCACAATATTCTCACAACATTCCCAAGAGGCCCCCAATCCATCTTACCTTGAGCCTTGCATTGATGTATCAGTAAAACAACAATCAATCCTTTCAGAAAACCAGAATCCATGGTGTCAGAACAAACAAACAGAAACACCCCAAAACTAAATCCAAACACACTCCCCTCTGTCTCTCTTCCTCCTTGAATGTGTGTGTGTGTGTCCAAAAGTTCCGTCAGACAAACAGAGAGCGTTTAGCTGGCACCCCTGGCCAGTCAGACAGTAAGATGGGCAGACCAGGGTGGGTTATATTATCATGTGGAGTCAGACAGACGAGAGGATGGAGAGAAGGGAGGAAACGGGCGACATCATGTTACATCATCTTCACCCCTGGACGTCCCACTAACTGTGTGTGTGTGTGTGTGTGTGTTTGTGTGTGTGTCTGCGTGCATGTGTGTGCCTGCATCTGTGTGTGTGTCCGTGTGTGTGAGTCTCTCTCTCTCTCTCTCTCTTTGGACGGGGGAAAAGTGTCATGCTGGCGTGAAATGCTGGTGGGGTTCTTACTCGCAGCACAGCAAGGCCTGGACGACATGTCACACAGACCAAGAACCATACTCTAATTATAGGACTACTGTGAGTTAGACTGTGGAGGGTTAGGAAGGCTACAGTAGAGATAGAACTACTGTGAGTTAGACTGTGGAGGGTTAGGAAGGCTACAGTAGAGATAGGACTACTGTGAGTTAGACTGTGGAGGGTTAGGAAGGCTACAGTAGAGATAGGACTACTGTGAGTTAGACTGTGGAGGGTTAGGAAGGCTACAGTAGAGATAGGACTACTGTGAGTTAGACTGTGGAGGGTTAGGAAGGCTACAGTAGAGATAGGACTACTGTGAGTTAGACTGTGGAGGGTTAGGAAGGCTACAGTAGAGATAGGACTACTGTGAGTTAGACTGTGGAGGGTTAGGAAGGCTACAGTAGAGATAGGACTACTGTGAGTTAGACTGTGGAGGGTTAGGAAGGCTACAGTAGAGATAGGACTACTGTGAGTTTTTATTGAACCCTTATTTTACCAGGTCTGTTGACTGAGAACAATTCTCATTTACAGCAATGACCTGGGGAATAGTTACAGGGGAGGAATGAGCCAGTTGGAAGCTGGGGATGATTAGGTGGCCATGCTGGGAATTTAACCAGGACATGGGTGCTAACACCCCTACTCTTACACACCTACACAGGTCAAGGCCTCCAATCACTGCCCTGGGGCATTGGGATCTTTTCTTTAGACCAGAGGAAAGACTGCCTCCTACAGGCCCTCCAACTCCACTTTCCAGCAGCATCTGGTCTCCCATCCAGGACCAACCCTGCTTAGCTTCAGAGTCCAACCAGCAGTGGTATGCTGCTGGCATAGTTGGATGGACAGTCTCTCATCTTTATAGGTGGGGTTGTAGGTTAGACCTGAATGTAGAGATAGAGTTGGTAGAATGGACAGTTGCCTAGACGTAGAGATAGGGCTGATAGAATGGACAGTTGCCTAGACGTAGAGATAGGGCTGATAGAATGGACAGTTGCCTAGACGTAGAGATAGGGCTGATAGAATGGACAGTTGTCTAGACGTAGAGATAGGGCTGATAGAATGGACAGTTATCTAGACGTAGAGATAGGGCTGATAGAATGGACAGTTGTCTAGACGTAGAGATAGGGCTGATAGAATGGACAGTTGTCTAGACGTAGAGATAGGGCTGATAGAATGGACAGTTGTCTAGACGTAGAGATAGGGCTGATAGAATGGACAGTTGCCTAGACGTAGAGATAGGGCTGATAGAATGGACAGTTGTCTAGACGTAGAGATAGGGCTGATAGAATGGACAGTTGTCTAGACGTAGAGATAGGGCTGATAGAATGGACAGTTGTCTAGACGTAGAGATAGGGCTGATAGAATGGACAGTTGTCTAGACGTAGAGATAGGGCTGATAGAATGGACAGTTGCCTAGACGTAGAGATAGGGCTGATAGAATGGACAGTTGCCTAGACGTAGAGATAGGGCTGATAGAATGGACAGTTGCCTAGATGTAGAGATAGGGCTGATAGAATGGACAGTTGTCTAGACGTAGAGATAGGGCTGATAGAATGGACAGTTGCCTAGACGTAGAGATAGGGCTGATAGAATGGACAGTTGCCTAGACGTAGAGATAGGGCTGATAGAATGGACAGTTGTCTAGACGTAGAGATAGGGCTGATAGAATGGACAGTTGTCTAGACGTAGAGATAGGGCTGATAGAATGGACAGTTGCCTAGACGTAGAGATAGGGCTGATAGAATGGACAGTTGTCTAGACGTAGAGATAGGGCTGATAGAATGGACAGTTGTCTAGACGTAGAGATAGGGCTGATAGAATGGACAGTTGCCTAGACGTAGAGATAGGGCTGATAGAATGGACAGTTGTCTAGACGTAGAGATAGGGCTGATAGAATGGACAGTTGCCTAGACGTAGAGATAGGGCTGATAGAATGGACAGTTGTCTAGACGTAGAGATAGGGCTGTGTGGAGAGAGTGTTGGGGAGGTGGTGGTATCTAACGTCTGTTATGTTACCTGATATCACCATGTCTCTACGTTCCAGGTCCTGTGTGGAGAGAGTGTTGGGGGTAACTAATGTCACGGATCCCCCTGGTACTGCTGCTCAGTAGTTCCGGAGGTCTACGTCACGCGGCTTTCTAGACGCCACTGACATAGATCATTACCACCAACCCCGGACTGTCTTGTCTCATTACGCACACCTGGTTCCCATTCCCCCTGATTAGTATGTCTATATATGTGCCCTCTGTTCCCCATTGTCCTTGTCGATTATTGTCCCATGTCCGTTGGTCTCGTGAGTACCGTGTATTGTGCTCTTGTCGTTTACGGGTCTCATCCCGTGTATTGTGTAGAGGTTACACCTCGCTCTTTGTTTGGGATACATCCCTTTTGTATATATATACGTGTTTGTGTTGGCTGGAGTAATAAAACCCCTAATACGTATCCCTGCGCCTGTTGGCTGGAGTAATAAAACCCCTAATACGTATCCCTGCGCCTGTCTTCTAATCATTACACAACGTGACACACAAGGACAAATATACACTGGAGTTGCTTACCAAGATGACATTGAATGTTCCTGACTGGCCTAGTTACATTAGAGACTTGAATCTGATGTAAATCTATGGCAAGACTTGAAAATGGCTGTCTAGCAATGATCAATAACCATATTGACAGCGCTTGAAGATTTTTTGTACAATATTGTACAATCCAGGTGTGCAAAGATTTTAGAAACGCACCCAGAAAGACTCACATCTGTAATCGCTGGCAAAGGTGCTTCTAACATGGATTGAGGGGTGTGAATACTTATCTAATCAAGATTTATTAGTGTTTCATTTCCCATTATTTAAAAAATATATATTTATTAATTGACATTACATAACATTTTGTGTAGATCATTGACAAAAAAATGACAATTAAATCCATTATAATCCCACTTTGTAACACAACAAAATGTGGAACAAGTCAAGGGGTGTGAATACTTTGTGAAGGCACTGTCCCCATCCTATAATGGTATGTACTGGTTTTATTTGGAAATAGCAATACCTTTAAACAATACCTTTCTTGTCTTTTAGGAACAAAGAATCGGAAATACTTGAAATAACTTTATTAGACGTTATTACCATAAGAGCCTTTTGGGGAGCTGTGATAATCTGTGTATGAAAGCAGTTTACACACACACACACACACACACACACTCTCTCTCTCTCTCTCTCTCTCTCTCTCTCTCTCTCTCTCTCTCTCTCTCTCTCTCTCTCTCTCTCTCTCTCTCTCTCTCTCTCTCTCTCTCTCTCTCTCTCTCTCTCTCTCTCTCTCTCTCTCTCTCTCTCTCTCTCTCTCTCTCTCTCTCTCTCTCTCTCTCTCTCTCTCTCTCTCTCTCTCTCTCTCTCTCTTTCTCCCTCTCTATTTCTTCCCCTCTCTGTTTCTCTGTCTTTCTTTCACCCCCCCTCACCCTCCCCTCCCCTCTCTCCCTCCTCCCTCTCTCTCTCTCTCTCTCTCTCTCTCTTTCTCCCTCTCTATTTCTTCCCCTCTCTGTTTCTCTGTCTTTCTTTCACCCCCCCTCACCCTCCCCTCCCCTCTCTCCCTCCTCCCTCTCTCTCTCCTCCATGACTGTAATAGATTAGCGGTTCCGAGGACTTGAAAGGGAAGCTACAGTATATCAATACAGTCACATGCAGTGGTTCACACTGTGCTTGGTGATACCACACACACACACGCACGCACGCACGCACGCACGCACGCACGCACGCACGCACGCACGCACGCACGCACGCACGCACACACACACACACACACACACACACACACACACACACACACACACACACACACACACACACACTGTGCTTGTTGATACCACACACACACACACACACACACACACACACACACACACACACACACACACACACACACGCAGTGCTTGGTGATACCTGGTGCTGTGTAACCTGATAACTGGCTTGTGACTGGAGAGCCGGAGGATTACTAGAAATACTACTTACACGCTTTGAGGGGGGGGGGGGTCACAGTCCTGTGTGGTGGTTATTTAGTGTGCATCCCAAATGGCACCCTATTCACTATTTAGTGTGCTGCTTTTGACCAGGGCCTACAGGGAATAGGGTACCTAGACTTAATGTTTTCATACACACTTAGAGGGGAACCATCTCGTCCAAAGAGTTTGCCAAAAAGCACCTGGATGATCATCAAGACTCTTGTAAGAACGTTCTGTGGACAGATGATTCAAAAGTATAACTTTTTGGACGACATGGTTCCAGTAATGCCTGGCGAAAACCGAACTCTGCATTCCACAGTAAGAACATCATACCAAAGGTCAAGCATGGTGGTGGTGGTGTGATGGTTTGGGGATGCTTTGCTGCCTCAGGACCTGGACGACTTGCCTTAATAGAAGGAACCATGAATTCTGCTCTGTATCAGAGAATTCTACAGGAGAATGTCAGACCATCCGTCTGTGAGCTGAAGCTGAAGCGTAGCTGGGTCATGCAGCAAGACAATGATCCAAAACACACAATCAAGTCTACATGAAAATTGCTAAAAAACAACAAATTGGATGTTTTGGAATGGCCTAGTCAAAGTCCAGACCTAATCCAAATTGAGATGTTGTGGCAGGACATGAAACGAGCAGTTCATGCTTGAAAGCCCACACGTCACTGAGTTAAAGCAGTTCTGCATGGAAGAGCGGGCCAAAATTCCTCCACAGCGACGTGAGAGACTGATCAACATCTACAGGAAGCATTTGGTTGGAGTCATTGCAGCTAAAGGTGGCACAACCAGTTATTGAGTGTAAAGGGGGCAATTACTTTTTCACACAGGGGCATTGGGTGTTGCATAACTTTGTTTATGAAATAAATGAAATAAATATGTAATTGTTGTGTTATATTTGTCCACTTATGTTCCCTTTATCTAATATTAGGTTTTGGTTGAAGATCTGATAATATTCAGTATCACAAATATGCAAAATTAGAGAAAATTAGAAAAGGGGCAAATACTTTTTCATAGCACTGTATTTACTTGCTTTAAAAAAAAAAAAAAGTGTCTTTATGTAATTGGATGGTGGTTGTGTCTACAGGATTAGGGATTCTCTGTCTGGCTCCAGACATAATACGATCTGGCTCATATTGTTGATAGATAAGGAAATACAGTGGGGAAAAAAAGTATTTAGTCAGCCACCAATTGTGCAAGTTCTCCCACTTAAAAAGATGAGAGAGGCCTGTAATTTTCATCATAGGTACACGTCAACTATGACAGACAAAATGAGAATAAAAAATCCAGAAAATCACATTGTAGGATTTTTTATGAATTTATTTGCAAATTATGGTGGAAAATAAGTATTTGGTCAATAACAAAAGTTTCTCAATTTGTCTGTCATAGTTGACGTGTACCTATGATGAAAATTACAGGCCTCTCTCATCTTTTTAAGTGGGAGAACTTGCACAATTGGTGGCTGACTAAATACTTTTTTCCCCCACTGTAATACGATCTGGCTCATATTGTGAGGAAGGGCTACGTGTATAACTCTATCAGGATGTAATGTACACCTACCGTTCAAAAGTTTGGGGTCACTTAGAAATGTCCTTGTTTTCGAAATAAAATGCTGATAATGGGCCTCTGTACGCCTATGTAGATATTCCATTTAAGAAATCTGCGGTTTCCAGCTACAATAGCCATTTACAACATTAACAATGTCTACGCTGTATTGCTGATCAATTTGACATTTCTAAGTGACCCCAAACTTTTGAACGGTAGTGTAGGTTTATAGAGACAATATGATACTAAGGCTATATAGGTTTATAGAGACAATATGATGCTAAGGCCATATAGGTTTATAGAGACAATATGATACTAAGGCTATATAGGTTTATAGAGACAATATGATACTAAGGCTATATAGGTTTATAGAGACAATATGATACTAAAGCTATATAGGTTTATATAGACAATATGATACTAAGGCTATATAGGTTTATATAGACAATATGATACTAAAGCTATATAGGTTTATAGAGACAATATGATACTAAAGCTATATAGGTTTATAGAGACAATATGATACTAAGGCTATATAGGTTTATAGAGACAATATGATACTAAGGCTATATAGGTTTATAGAGACAATATGATACTAAGGCTATATAGGTTTATAGAGACAATATGATACTAAGGCTATATAGGTTTATATAGACAATATGATACTAAGGCTATATAGGTTTATAGAGACAATATGATACTAAGGCTATATAGGTTTATAGAGACAATATGATACTAAGGCTATATAGGCTTATAGAGACAATATGATACTAAGGCTATATAGGTTTATAGAGACAATATGATACTATGGCTATATAGGTTTATATAGACAATATGATACTAAGGCTATATAGGTTTATAGAGACAATATGATACTAAGGCTATATAGGTTTATAGAGACAATATGATACTAAGGCTATATAGGTTTATAGAGACAATATGATACTAAGGCTATATAGGTTTATAGAGACAATATGATACTAAGGCTATATCGGTTTATAGAGACAATATGATACTAAGGCTATATAGGTTTATAGAGACAATATGATACTAAGACTATATAGGTTTATATAGACAATATGATACTAAGGCTATATAGGTTTATAGAGACAATATGATACTAAGGCTATATAGGTTTATAGAGACAATATGATACTAAGGCTATATAGGTTTATAGAGACAATATGATACTAAGGCTATATAGGTTTATAGAGACAATATGATACTAAGGCTATATAGGTTTATAGAGACAATATGATACTAAGGATATATAGGTTTATAGAGACAATATGATACTAAGGCTATATAGGTTTATAGAGACAATATGATACTAAGGCTATATAGGTTTATAGAGACAATATGATACTAAGGCTATAAAGGCTTATAGAGACAATATGATACTAAGGCTATGTAGGTTTATAGAGACAATATGATACTAAGGCTATATAGGTTTATAGAGACAATATGATACTAAGGCTATATAGGTTTATAGAGACAATATGATACTAAGGCTATATAGGTTTATAGAGACAATATGATACTAAGGCTATATAGGTTTATAGAGACAATATGATACTAAGGCTATATAGGTTTATAGAGACAATATGATACTAAGGCTATATAGGTTTATAGAGACAATATGATACTAAGGCTATATAGGTTAATAGAGACAATATGATACTAAGGCTATATAGGTTTATAGAGACAATATGATACTAAGGCTATATAGGTTTATAGAGACAATATGATACTAAGGCTATATAGGTTTATAGAGACAATATGATACTAAGGCTATATAGGTTTATAGAGACAATATGATACTAAGGCTATATAGGTTTATAGAGACAATATGATACTAAGGCTATATAGGTTTATAGAGACAATATGATACTAAGGCTATATAGGTTTATAGAGACAATATGATACTAAGGCTATATAGGTTTATATAGACAATATGATACTAAGGCTATATAGGTTTATAGAGACAATATGATACTAAGGCTATATAGGTTTATAGAGACAATATGATACTAAGGCTATATAGGTTTATAGAGACAATATGATACTAAGGCTATATAGGTTTATAGAGACAATATGATACTAAGGCTATATAGGTTTATAGAGACAATATGATACTAAGGCTATATAGGTTTATAGAGACAATATGATACTAAGGCTATATAGGTTTATATAGACAATATGATACTAAGGCTATATAGGTTTATAGAGACAATATGATACTAAGGCTATATAGGTTTATAGAGACAATATGATACTAAGGCTATATAGGTTTATAGAGACAATATGATACTAAGGCTATATAGGTTTATAGAGACAATATGATACTAAGGCTATATAGGTTTATAGAGACAATATGATACTAAGGCTATATAGGTTTATAGAGACAATATGATACTAAGGCTATATAGGTTTATATAGACAATATGATACTAAGGCTATATAGGTTTATAGAGACAATATGATACTAAGGCTATATAGGTTTATAGAGACAATATGATACTAAGGCTATATAGGTTTATAGAGACAATATGATACTAAGGCTATATAGGTTTATAGAGACAATATGATACTACGGCTATATAGGTTTATAGAGACAATATGATACTACGTCTGTGGGGATGCGTCCCCAATGGCTCCCTATTCCATATACGGTGCGCTACTTTTGACATGAGCCCTTTATTATCTGTATTATTTATCATCTTAGATTCTCCGGCTGACCCCCATAGGAGAACCCTTTTTGGTTCCCTCTGTGGAAAGGGTTCTATGTGGAACTCAAAAGCGTTCTACCTGGAACCAAAAAAAGGGTTCTTCAAAGGGTTCTCCTATGGGGACAGTTGAAGAACCCTTTTAGGTTCTAGGTTAGCGCATTGTTTTCTAAGAGTGTAGGTATTCTGCTCAGTATGAGAAGGTGTTAGTGTACATGTGATCGTCTGGGACTCTTCCCTGTGTAGTGTCAGTGAGGGATGTTACTGTATTGGAATAGAAAATAGGCCTAGATCTGTGTGGATGCATCCCAAATCGCACCCTGTTCCATATATAGTGCACTGCTTTTTTTTGACCAGAGCCCAAATGGTGCACTACAACAGTAGATAAAGACAATATGGTTCCATTTGGGACCCACTGTGTGATTCTCCTGGTTCCTGTGTAGTGTGGTGGAGACGTTCAGTGTGATTCTCCTGGTTCCTGTGTAGTGTGGTGGAGACGTTCAGTGTGATTCTCCTGGTTCCTGTGTAGTGTGGTAGAGACGTTCAGTGTGATTCTCCTGGTTCCTGTGTAGTGTGGTGGAGACGTTCAGTGTGATTCTCCTGGTTCCTGTGTAGTGTGGTGGAGACGTTCAGTGTGATTCTCCTGGTTCCTGTGTAGTGTGGTGGAGACGTTCAGTGTGATTCTCCTGGTTCCTGTGTAGTGTGGTGGAGACGTTCAGTGTGATTCTCCTGGTTCCTGTGTAGTGTGGTGGAGACGTTCAGTGTGATTCTCCTGGTTCCTGTGTAGTGTGGTGGAGACGTTCAGTGTGATTCTCCTGGTTCCTGTGTAGTGTGGTAGAGACGTTCAGTGTGATTCTCCTGGTTCCTGTGTAGTGTGGTGGAGACGTTCAGTGTGATTCTCCTGGTTCCTGTGTAGTGTGGTAGAGACGTTCAGTGTGATTCTCCTGGTTCCTGTGTAGTGTGGTGGAGACGTTCAGTGTGATTCTCCTGGTTCCTGTGTAGTGTGGTAGAGACGTTCAGTGTGATTCTCCTGGTTCCTGTGTAGTGTGGTGGAGACGTTCAGTGTGGTGGAGACGTTCAGTGTGATTCTCCTGGTTCCTGTGTAGTGTGGTAGAGACGTTCAGTGTGATTCTCCTGGTTCCTGTGTAGTGTGGTGGAGACGTTCAGTGTGATTCTCCTGGTTCCTGTGTAGTGTGGTGGAGACGTTCAGTGTGATTCTCCTGGTTCCTGTGTAGTGTGGTGGAGACGTTCAGTGTGATTCTCCTGGTTCCTGTGTAGTGTGGTAGAGACGTTCAGTGTGGTGGAGACGTTCAGTGTGATTCTCCTGGTTCCTGTGTAGTGTGGTAGAGACGTTCAGTGTGATTCTCCTGGTTCCTGTGTAGTGTGGTAGAGACGTTCAGTGTGATTCTCCTGGTTCCTGTGTAGTGTGGTGGAGACGTTCAGTGTGATTCTCCTGGTTCCTGTGTAGTGTGGTGGAGACGTTCAGTGTGATTCTCCTGGTTCCTGTGTAGTGTGGTAGAGACGTTCAGTGTGATTCTCCTGGTTCCTGTGTAGTGTGGTAGAGACGTTCAGTGTGATTCTCCTGGTTCCTGTGTAGTGTGGTAGAGACGTTCAGTGTGATTCTCCTGGTTCCTGTGTAGTGTGGTGGAGACGTTCAGTGTGATTCTCCTGGTTCCTGTGTAGTGTGGTGGAGACGTTCAGTGTGATTCTCCTGGTTCCTGTGTAGTGTGGTAGAGACGTTCAGTGTGATTCTCCTGGTTCCTGTGTAGTGTGGTAGAGACGTTCAGTGTGATTCTCCTGGTTCCTGTGTAGTGTGGTGGAGACGTTCAGTGTGATTCTCCTGGTTCCTGTGTAGTGTGGTGGAGACGTTCAGTGTGATTCTCCTGGTTCCTGTGTAGTGTGGTGGAGACGTTCAGTGTGATTCTCCTGGTTCCTGTGTAGTGTGGTAGAGACGTTCAGTGTGGTGGAGACGTTCAGTGTGATTCTCCTGGTTCCTGTGTAGTGTGGTAGAGACGTTCAGTGTGATTCTCCTGGTTCCTGTGTAGTGTGGTAGAGACGTTCAGTGTGATTCTCCTGGTTCCTGTGTAGTGTGGTGGAGACGTTCAGTGTGATTCTCCTGGTTCCTGTGTAGTGTGGTGGAGACATTCAGTGTGATTCTCCTGGTTCCTGTGTAGTGTGGTGGAGACGTTCAGTGTGATTCTCCTGGTTCCTGTGTAGTGTGGTGGAGACGTTCAGTGTGATTCTCCTGGTTCCTGTGTAGTGTGGTAGAGACGTTCAGTGTGATTCTCCTGGTTCCTGTGTAGTGTGGTGGAGACGTTCAGTGTGGTAGAGACGTTCAGTGTGATTCTCCTGGTTCCTGTGTAGTGTGGTGGAGACGTTCAGTGTGATTCTCCTGGTTCCTGTGTAGTGTGGTAGAGACGTTCAGTGTGGTAGAGACGTTCAGTGTGATTCTCCTGGTTCCTGTGTAGTGTGGTAGAGACGTTCAGTGTGATTCTCCTGGTTCCTGTGTAGTGTGGTAGAGACGTTCAGTGTGATTCTCCTGGTTCCTGTGTAGTGTGGTGGAGACGTTCAGTGTGGTGGAGACGTTCAGTTTGATTCTCCTGGTTCCTGTGTAGTGTGGTAGAGACGTTCAGTGTGATTCTCCTGGTTCCTGTGTAGTGTGGTAGAGACGTTCAGTGTGATTCTCCTGGTTCCTGTGTAGTGTGGTGGAGACGTTCAGTGTGGTAGAGACGTTCAGTGTGATTCTCCTGGTTCCTGTGTAGTGTGGTGGAGACGTTCAGTGTGATTCTCCTGGTTCCTGTGTAGTGTGGTAGAGACGTTCAGTGTGATTCTCCTGGTTCCTTTGTAGTGTGGTAGAGACGTTCAGTGTGATTCTCCTGGTTCCTGTGTAGTGTGGTGGAGACGTTCAGTGTGATTCTCCTGGTTCCTGTGTAGTGTGGTAGAGACGTTCAGTGTGATTCTCCTGGTTCCTGTGTAGTGTGGTAGAGACGTTCAGTGTGGTGGAGACGTTCAGTGTGATTCTCCTGGTTCCTCTGTAGTGTGGTAGAGACGTTCAGTGTGATTCTCCTGGTTCCTGTGTAGTGTGGTGGAGACGTTCAGTGTGATTCTCCTGGTTCCTGTGTAGTGTGGTAGAGACGTTCAGTGTGGTAGAGACGTTCAGTGTGATTCTCCTGGTTCCTGTGTAGTGTGGTGGAGACGTTCAGTGTGGTAGAGACGTTCAGTGTGATTCTCCTGGTTCCTGTGTAGTGTGGTGGAGACGTTCAGTGTGGTAGAGACGTTCAGTGTGATTCTCCTGGTTCCTGTGTAGTGTGGTGGAGACGTTCAGTGTGATTCTCCTGGTTCCTGTGTAGTGTGGTAGAGACGTTCAGTGTGGTGGAGACGTTCAGTGTGATTCTCCTGGTTCCTGTGTAGTGTGGTAGAGACGTTCAGTGTGATTCTCCTGGTTCCTGTGTAGTGTGGTGGAGACGTTCAGTGTGATTCTCCTGGTTCCTGTGTAGTGTGGTGGAGACGTTCAGTGTGATTCTCCTGGTTCCTCTGTAGTGTGGTAGAGACGTTCAGTGTGATTCTCCTGGTTCCTGTGTAGTGTGGTAGAGACGTTCAGTGTTATTCTCCTGGTTCCTGTGTAGTGTGGTGGAGACGTTCAGTGTGATTCTCCTGGTTCCTGTGTAGTGTGGTGGAGACGTTCAGTGTGATTCTCCTGGTTCCTGTGTAGTGTGGTGGAGACGTTCAGTGTGATTCTCCTGGTTCCTGTGTAGTGTGGTGGAGATGTACAGTAGGAGATGAAGTATTTCACACCCCACTGTTGGTATTTCAGACCTAGACACACACACACACACACAAACGCATGGGGGTATAGAGTGGACCAAAAACACTGGTCTGGACTGCAACTGAACCGGCACGAACTCACAATGTACTCATACAAGAACAGTGTATTATAGCAGTGATTCTCCAACCTCTCCTCAGGACCCCCAGCCGTTCTCCAACCTCTCCTCAGGGACCCCCAGCCGTTCTCCAACCTCTCCTCAGGGACCCCCAGCCGTTCTCCAACCTCTCCTCAGGACCCCCAGCCGTTCTCCAACCTCTCCTCAGGGACCCCCAGCCGTTCTCCAACCTCTCCTCAGGGACCCCCAGCCGTTCTCCAACCTCTCCTCAGGGACCCCCAGCCGTTCTCCAACCTCTCCTCAGGGACCCCCAGCCGTTCTCCAACCTCTCCTCAGGGACCCCCAGCCGTTCTCCAACCTCTCCTCAGGGACCCCCAGCCGTTCTCCAACCTCTCCTCAGGGACCCCCAGCCGTTCTCCAACCTCTCCTCAGGGACCCCCAGCCGTTCTCCAACCTCTCCTCAGGGACCCCCAGCCGTTCTCCAACCTCTCCTCAGGGACCCCCAGCCGTTCTCCAACCTCTCCTCAGGGACCCCCAGCTGTTCTCCAACCTCTCCTCAGGGACCCCCAGCCCTTCTCCAACCTCTCCTCAGGGACCCCCAGCCCTTCTCCAACCTCTCCTCAGGGACCCCCAGCCCTTCTCCAACCTCTCCTCAGGGACCCCCAGCCGTTCTCCAACCTCTCCTCAGGGACCCCCAGCCGTTCTCCAACCTCTCCTCAGGGACCCCCAGCCGTTCTCCAACCTCTCCTCAGGGACCCCCAGCCGTTCTCCAACCTCTCCTCAGGGACCCCCAGCCGTTCTCCAAACCTCTCCTCAGGGACCCCCAGCCATTCTCCAACCTCTCCTCAGGGACCCCCAGCCGTTCTCCAACCTCTCCTCAGGGACCCCCAGCCGTTCTCCAACCTCTCCTCAGGGACCCCCAGCCGTTCTCCAAACCTCTCCTCAGGGACCCCCAGCCGTTCTCCAACCTCTCCTCAGGGACCCCCAGCCGTTCTCCAACCTCTCCTCAGGGACCCCCAGCCGTTCTCCAACCTCTCCTCAGGGACCCCCAGCCGTTCTCCAACCTCTCTCCTCAGGGACCCCCAGCCGTTCCGTGTCTTTGATCTATTCCACAACTAGCACAGCTGATTCAACTGGTCCACTAACCATCAAGTCCTTGAATAGGTGAATAAGGTGAGCTAGTTCAGGGCTACAACAACATGCTGAAACGTCTGGGCGTCTCAGAGGAGAGGTTTATCTATAATAGGATCTCTATGGTACTGATCGGATCCTCAAGGAGAGGTTTATCTATAATAGGATCTCTATGGTACTGATGGGATCCTCAAGGAGAGGTTTATCTATAATAGGATCTCTATGGTACTGATCGGATCCTCAAGGAGAGGTTGATCTATAATAGGATCTCTATGGTACTGATCGGATCCTCTAGGAGAGGTTTGTCTATAATAGGATCTCTATGGTACTGATCGGATCCTCAAGGAGAGGTTTATCTATAATAGGATCTCTATGGTACTGATCGGATCCTCAAGGAGAGGTTTATCTATAATAGGATCTCTATGGTACTGATCGGATCCTCAAGGAGAGGTTTATCTATAATAGGATCTCTATGGTACTGATGGGGGGCCCCATTCTACTCTTGTTCAGTCCCCCTCAGTGATTCCAAAGTGATTACATACTCCTGAGTGGCGCAGTGGTCTAAGGCACTGCATCGCAGTGCTAACTGTGCCACTAGAGATCCTAGTTCGAATCCAGGCTCTGTCGTAGCCGGCCGCGACCGGGAGACTCATGGGCGGCGCACAATTGGCCCAGCGTCGTCCAGGGTAGGGGAGGGAATGGCCGGCAGGGATGTAGCTCAGTTGATAGAGTATGGTGTTTGCAACGCCAGGGTTGTGGGTTCGATTCCCATGGGTGGCCAGTATAAAAAAAAAATAATAATAATAAAAAATATGTATTCACTAACTGTAAGTCGCTCTGGATAAGAGCGTCTGCTAAATGACGTAAATGTAAATGATTGGAATGGCAGAGAAAAGGCCTGTAGCTGGAAATGTCCAGTAGATACTGGCGGCAGGTAGCTTAGCGGTTAGGAGCGTTGTGCCAGTACCCGAAAGGTTGCTGGTTCTAATCCCCGAGCCGACTAGGTGAAAAATCTGTCGATGTGCCCTTGAGCAAGGCACTTAACCCTAATTGCTCCTGTAAGTCGCTCTGGATAAGAGCGTCTGCTAAATGACTAAAATGTAAAAATGTAATACTGATGGTACTGCTATATTTAACCAGTAGAGGGCGCCATCCTCCTGAAATACACCTTGATGGAATATCAGTTCCAGTTGGAACGACTGTCTGACCTGTGTGTTAGTCCAATGTCAACTGCAGTGTCCAACCTATAAATATCCACTGGTGTTATTTTCAAGAACAGCCAAGTATCATAAAACGCATTGCTATGTGTTGGTACAATGTCATAGGGCTGTTTTATCTCACAGAGAATGTAGAGAGAAATTGAGACAATAGTAATTCATATTTAACACACAGAAATCCCTCACATTCCTGTCCACTCCCTTTCTCTGTCCATCTCTCTCACATACACACACAACAGGAATCTCCCATTGTACTCTCTCATCTGTTTTTTTTTTTTAATATATATATTTTGCCCCCAACAAAATATCTAGGACATCCTTATTTTGGGTCACCGCAGTAAATTATTGGCAAAGAAAACTTGTGAAATGAAATATACAAAGTTACCTTCCTTTCTCATTTGCATATGCTGATCATTGCCTCTGTGCCGACTCAACCGACAACAACCAACCAACAACAACATAACTAATTTATGCAGCATTATAATTAGCATTTAGAGTTCTAATTTATGCATAGTGAGTGGGGAGGTTAGTATCAAAGGAACGTGGTGAGATGAGAGAGAGAGGGAGAGAGAAGGAGGCAGTGGAGAGAGGGGGGGCAGAGAGAAAGAGGGAGAGAGGGGGTGAGGGAGAGAGAGAGGGGGAAGAGAGAGAGGGGCGTGAGTGATGGAGAGAGGGAGGGAGAGGGGGTGAGAGAGAGAGAAGGGGGAGAGAAGGAAGGAGGGAGAGGGAGAGAGCGGGTAGAGGGAGGGAGGGAGAGAGAGAGAGAGAGAGAGAGAGAGAGAGAGAGAGAGAGAGAGAGAGAGAGAGAGAGAGAGAGAGAGAGAGAGAGAGAGAGAGAGAGAGAGAGAGAGAGAGCTGTTAATAAGAATGAGAATAAAGTAAATGATTCAGTCTTTTCTCACATTTCTGTTTTCTGTTTTTCTGTCAGTAGGAATAGCATAAGTACGCTGTGACAATTTACAATTTATTACTATGGAATATTTCCCCATCCTCATGTTGATGTGTGTGTTTTGTAATCTAGAAGACTGTGATACTAGGCTCCCGAGTGGCGCAGCGGTCTAAGGCACTGCATCTCAGTGGTCTAAGGCACTGCATCGCAGCGGTCTAAGGCACTGCATCTCAGTGCTTGAGGTGTCACTACAGACCCCCTGGTTCGATTCCAGGCTGTATCACAACCGGCTGTGATTGGGAGTCCCATAGGGCGGCGCACAATTGGCCCAGCGTCGTCCGCGTTTGGCCGGTGTGGGCCGTCATTGTAAATAAGAATTTGTTCTTAACTGACTATGTCGCTCTGGATAAGAACGTCTGCTAAATGACTAAAATGTAAATGTGATCATCAGTTCTAAAGGAGATTTTCTGAACATGGTCCAATTCTAAAGCCCTGAACTGCCGTCCTCTGTGACTCACAGACAACTGCTGTTCATGTAGTGGTATTGAGACATATGTCTGCAAACCCACAGATAAAACAACTCACACACACACACACATGACACACCACAAAGCCCGGCCCAGTCCCACACTGTTCTGTTGATTCCTATTTTTGTTGTTTCTGTTTGACAGAATGAAGAAGAACAATTCCCCCTTCTCCTTTTTACTGAGAGAACAATCATATCCTTTTGGAGATGTCATTTGAAACTTGTGTGTGTGTGTGTGTGTGTGTGTGTGTGCATGTGAGTGTGTGTGTGTGTGTGTGTGTGTGTGTGTGTGTGTGTGTGTGTGTGTGTGTGTGTGTGTGTGTGTGTGTGTGTGTGTGGATGGGGAGATGTGTGTGTGAATGCCTGTTGTTATCTGTGTGATCTAACACTTTTTCCAAAAGACACTCTCTCCCGTCTCCTTCACTCCCTCCCTGCTCCTCTCTCTCTCGCTCTCTCTCTGTCTCCCTCTCTCTCTCTCAAATTCAATTCAATTTCAGTATCAATTTAAGGGCTTTATTGGCATGGGAAACGTATGTTAACATTGCCAAAGCAAGTGAAGTAGATAGTAAACAAAAGTGAAATAAACAATAAATATTAACAGTAAACATTACACTCACAAAAGTTCCAAAATAATAACGACATTTCAAATGTCATTATGTCTATATACAGTGTTGTAACAATGTGCAAATAGTTCAAGTACAAAAAGGAAAATAAATAAACATAAATATGGGTTGTATTTACAATGGTGTTTGTTCTTCACTGGTTGCCCTTTTCTTGTGGCAACAGGTCACACATCTTGCTGCTGTGATGGCACACTGTGGTATTTCACCCAGTAGAAAAGGGAGTTTATCAAAATTGGGTTTGTTTTCTAATTGTTTGTGGATATGTGTAATCTGAGGGAAATATGTGTCTCTAATATGGTCATACATTTGGCAGGAGGTTATGAAGTGCAGCTCAGTTTCCACCTCATTTTGTGGGCAGTGTGCACATAGCCTGTCTTCTCTTGAGAGCCAGGTCTGCCTATGGCGGCCTTTCTCAATAGCAAGGCTATGCTCACTGAGTCTGTACATAGTGTGAACGGATCAGCTTGTCCGAAACACCATAACACAGGCGGGAGGCATGAAATGAACAGACGGGAGGCAGAGGTTCCTTTTCTTTTCTTGTGTTGTTTACCAAACGGGTCTTCTTTCACCAGACAAAATAACTCCAGTACAGGGTAATATCCAACGCTGAGACACCAGCGTAACAAAACAAATAAACATAAACTAAGCCGTTGACCAAAAGGCAGTGGCCAAAAAGGGAAAGTAAAACAGCAAACGGCTCCTCCTGTCTTTTGCTGGTCACTGAACTCTCACAATAGTCAAAGCTTTCCTTAATTTTGGGTCAGTCACAGTGGTCAGGTATTCTGACACTGTGTACTCTCTGTTTAGGCCAAATAGCATTCTAGTTTGCGCTGTTTTTTTGTTAATTCTTTCCAATGTGTCAAGTAAATATATTTTTGTTTTCTCATGATTTGGTTGGGTCTAATTGTGTTGCTGTCCTGGGGCTCTGTGGGGTCTGTGTGTAGGCCTTCCTTGGTTGGGGGCAGAAGCACCATATCATCAGCAAACCGTAAACATTTGACTTCAGATTCTAGTAGGGTGCTGTAGACTGTTATAGTGCCCTCGCCAATTCGTTGATGTACATGTTGAAGAGGGTAAGGCTTAAGCTGCATCCCTTCCTCTCTCTCTCTCTCTCTCTCTCTCTCTCTCTCTCTCTCTCTCTCTCTCTCTCTCTCCCTCTCTCTCTCTCTCTCTCCCTCTCTCTCTCTCTCTCTCTCTCTCTCTCTCCTCTCTCTCTCTCTCTCTCTCTCTCCCTCTCCCCATCTCTCTCTCTCGTCTCTCCCTCGTTCTCCTCTCTCGTTCTCTCGTTCTCTCTCTCCTCTCTCTCTCCCTCTCCCTTTCTCTCA